>NC_140171.1:97676849-97830575 GCF_963971535.1 Notolepis coatsorum
GTATTGTCTTTTATAGCTATTCTTATGTCTGCACTTTATGCATTGCTTTTATTCTGTCAACTGTATGCACATTTTATGCTTATGTTAATTTTATGCTATTTGCTGTGAAGCACTTTGAGCTGCAATCCATGTATGAAAGGTGCTATATAAATAAAGTTATTATTATTATTATTGTTATTGTTATGGTCAATATCCAGTTGATTCCATTGGATGTGTCGTCACCACTCCCTTCTCCTCTCCCTCTGACAGTGGTTCCCAGAGGTGCGTCATCACTGCCCCTCCACGCCCATCATCCTCGTGGGGCACCAAGCTGGACTTGCGGGATGAGAAGGAGACTATTGAGAAGCTGAAGGAGAAGAAGCTGGCTCCCATCACCTACCCCCAGGGCCTCGCCCTGGCCAAAGGACATAGGTGGGTGGCTGGGCTGGAGACATGGATATGAAATTCTGTATGTGATAAGATAAGATAAGATACAATAAGATAAGATAAGATATGATAAGATAAGATACAATATGATATGATAAGATAAGATACAATAAGATAAGATACAATAAGATAAGATACAATACGATAAGATACAATAAGATAAGATAAGATTACAATAAGGTAAGATAAGATAAGATAAGATAAGATACGATAAGATATAATTGCTACAAACCATAGACACAGTAGACAATGTGTATCACTCTCCATATATTATACAGTCCATTTTCCACAGTTATTTTTTCTTTCTTTCTTGTTGAGGCTTTGTGTGTGCCTTTTTTTACTGTTCTACCAAGTGTTCTCCAGTACTGCATCATCGTCTGGTGTTAACGGCATCACGGTCCAGGCAAAATCCAGAGTGGCGGGCCTCCTTAAAATTGCCTCAAAGATAATCGGGCAAAATCCATCAACCAAACATTTCTGGAAAGCTACACTACAATATGTTGAGAATGGCCCATAAGATCATAGAAGATCCCTCACATGTATTACACACAGAATACGAGCTGCTACCCCTCACACCCCCTGGAAACTGAAAAGACTCAAAAACGAATTTGTGCCACATCCAATAAGCCCCACTTATTGTAGGATAGAGTAGAATAGAAATATGGTCGCAACCTACACGGCCCCGGGACAGTGCAATATAAAAGGGCTGTGCATATAAGAACCTTGGACTTATGGGTCTGTGCCACAAATTAATAATGCTGGTTGGGAGGGAAGGAGAAGGGGGTTCATTACATTGTTTATCTGATGTCTTGTCTGTAGGTCTGTCTATGCTGTAACATGTATTCTGTTATCTTTTTGTAAGGCAGTATTTGTACCAACACACATTAAATAATGATCTTATCTTATATATATGCGCATGCATGTGTTTGTGCCTGCTTGGTTACTTCTCCGTATAACTAAATGTGTGTGTGTGTGTGTGTGTGTGTGTGTGTGTGTGTGTGTGTGTGTGTGTGTGTGTGTGTGCGTGTGCGTGTGCGTGTGGTGTGTGTGTGTAGACTCAGTGAAGTACTAGAGTGCTCAGCTCTGACCCAGCGTGGTCTGAAGACTGTGTTCGACGAGGCCATCCGGGCCGTTCTCTGCCCCCAGCCCACCAAGATCAAGAAGAGGAAGTGCCTGCTACTCTGAGAGGTGAGAGAGAGAGAGAGAGAGATGAGAGAGAGAGAGAGTGAGGAGAGAGAGAGAGAGAGAGAGAGAGAGAGAGAGAGAGAGAGAGAGAGAGGGAGAGAGAGAGAGAGAGAGAGAGATGAGAGAGAGAGAGAGAGAGAGAGAGAGAAGAGAGAGAGAGAGAGAGAGAGAGAGAGAGAGAGAGAGGGCAAAGCAGAGTGGACAGCAATACAGCAATACTCTTCTATGTAACATCAACCATCCATCTACACTCATTGCCCACGCATTCACACCACACACTCACTTTAGATAGACACTCACCTTAACACTCACTTTAGACTTTAAAGGGGTCATATTATGCTTTATTTTTCACTATTTGGGCAATTTTACACATTCCTGTGAGTCTATGGAACACATCTGTAAGGTTTTTTTCAATCAAATTCATTGTTATGTATTTTCAATCAAGTACTTTGGTGCACCACTTTCTGCCCTTGCAAAGTCCAAGCTGTTTTTGGGTGGGCTCCGCCAATATTGATTGATTGATTGAAAACTTTATTAACAGATTGCAGAATGGGTACAATACAGTACAGCTCAATACACACAATTGTTAAGGGGATGCAGACCAGAGAAAGACTTTCGTCTTGTTTACATCAGGGTCCCCAATTTTCAACTCATCATAATGACATACATACATGACATACAGATAGACAGTACTGTTACATCTAGACATTTATGACATACCAGATCTACAAATATACAGTCCTGTTTATGAGTACAAAAAAGCATCTAAAAAGAGAGTATATACATTTGAGGGGGAAGAAACTGTACATTGGAGGAGGTTGGGTAGGTGGGGTGGGAGGGGGTGCGGTTGTGTAGGTGGGGTGGGGGGGGGAAACTGTACATTGGAGGTGGTTGGGTGGGTGGGGGGGTTGGGTAGGCGGGTGGGGTTTGGAGGGGGTTGGGTTTGGACATTTACAGGGGCCAGTTTCAAATTGCAGTCTCCCGTAGGTGCTCTTTTAGAGAGGTTTTGAAGGTGGGTAGTGATTCACATTCCTTTACAGCTGTGGTTAGGGCGTTCCACATTGATGTGGCATAATTGCAAAACGTGTTTAGTCCCTTTACTCGCAACGTGCTTTGAGTGACAGTCACCCACCTGCACTGGCAGATACCTTTGGTAGAGAGAGAGAGAGAGAGAGAGAGAGAGAGAGAGAGAGAGAGAGAGAGAGAGAGAGAGAGAGAGAGAGAGAGAGAGAGAGAGAGAGAGAGAGAGAGAGAGAGAGAGAGAGAGAGAGAGAGAGAGAGAGAGAGAGAGAGATAGACAGATAGACAGATAGGAGGCTCTCACACATCACACACGCAAGGCGTCAGCAGCCTGACCAATTTGTGTGTGCGTGTCTCAGTGTGTTTTCATGTGTGTCTGTGTGTGTGTGCTGATGCATGGTGGGACTAATTCATTGTGCCGCGGGGGGGCATAATCCCACGGGACAATGCGTTGGCAACTTGTTTCGCATGACAAGATATACCTCTGTGAATATTATTGCATGGATCGGAATACGGGCGTGCGCGTGGGAGCGTGCGCTATGATATTTTGCAACAGGTTGACAGTGATACAGCGAGTGCTCTCTTGACAGAAAGAGAGAGAGAGAGAGAGACATAAGTCCCCTCTCTCTCAGGGTGCTTTCACACCAGAGCTGTTTGGTCCGGACTATCGCTCCAAGACTCGCACCATATGAGCCTCTCTCTCCCTCTCTCTATCTGTCTGTCCCTCTCTCTCTCTCTCTCTCTCTCTCTCTCTCTCTCTCTCTCCCTCTCTCTCTCTCTATTTTTCTCTCTTTTGAGGAAGTGCCAACTGACAGGGAAACCGCTTCCGCATTATTTCCACTCGCTCCGTTTTGATCATAATTTCAACGTATCACAGTTGATTGTGGGCGGGCGGTGGCAGATCAGCGCCTTGCTACGTAGGATAGCGAGTCAATTCTGAATGGCTTGGTTCAGTGGGGGAGGTTCTTGCCTGAGCTGAATTGAAGAAATGGGACTGGCTAGAGATTTCACATCTAGTCAGTGTTGGTACAACCCCACATTGCTAGAAAACAATGCAAACCACTGGAAAAGGCCATTTATAAGATAGTGGACCTTTAAACACTACACCATATTTGATCTATTTATTAAAACGTTTTGCACTACATCCATACCTCATTTTTGCATTTTGCTTTTCTTTTTTTAAGTTAGTATTTTTGTACCTCATTGTCTGCATTTGTGTACCTCATTGCCTGCATTTTTACTTCATTGTACTCTCATTATATTGTATATTTGTATAGTGTTGGGACTTTATTCCTCTTTTACTTACTTTTCTTTTACTGTATGAAGCACATTCTCAGGGGCTCATACAGAACCAAGCATTTCACTGTAATGTACTTTATACATGACAAATAAAAGCAAACATGAACTACAGAGACACTGAGAAAATGTAGCACAGAATACTTAAAGGAACATGCCAAGATTTTGGGAAATTAGCTTACCGTCTTCTCCAGAGAGAGACAAGAAGCTATCTGTCAGCCATTGAGCCTGCTACCAGTGGTGGTGAAGGAGGCAATTTCCACCCTACGGAGCGCTTTGAGTGTCTAGAAAAGCGCTATATAAATGTAATGATCATTAATTCATTAACTCATTAACTCATTCATTCATTCATTCATTCATTCATTCATTCATTCATCCATTCATTCATTCATTCATTCATTCATTCATTCATTCATTCATTCATTCATTCATCATTCATTCATTCATTCATTCATTCGGCTGCATGTTAGCTTAGCACAATGAATGGAAGCAGACAGTGCCGGTTAGCCTTCGGGAGAGGTGTTAGTTGGACAATGCCTAGGCACTGTCCGCTTCCATTCATTGTGCTAAGCTAGGCTAACGTGCAGCCAGATAGCTTTCTACTGAATGCAGAGAGAGAAAACTGGTATCTATCTTCTTGTCTCTCTCTCTGGCTCTCTTGTACGGCAAACTGTCTGTTTAACGTTTTAAGCCTGGAGCCCTATTTTCTGAAGAAAAAAAACCCGCCTAAAATACATACCTAAGTAAATGGAATATTGCTGCACTTCTACAAGGTCCATTTGCATGTTCTTGGTATCTAGGGACATCTATGGACCTCTGTGAATGTATTCCCAGTGTCAGAAATATTGTGTCTATTACTAGGCTTGCTTAAATTGTGATGAAACAAAGGAGAATATGAATTATGATTTTTCTTTGCTTTTTTGACAGTGAATAACACCATGCTAGAAATGACCAGACATGAAAAACTGCCACTGGTCTTGTTCAGTACCTTCTTGAGATCACGTGTACAAAGAATCGAAGGGAATGAATAAAGGGAAGATGATTAAACAGAAGGTTTTGTAGATACAGTACTGAATTCTCCCATCCGGACCAATGCAATTTGAAATATTATTATTAGGGATGCTCGATATTGGCTTTTTTACCGATACCGATATACCGATATTGTCCAACTCTTAATTTCCGATACCGATATCAACCGATATCAACCGATACCGATACCGATATATGCAGGGCCCCCCCCCCCCCCCCAAAAATGGAATAATTTCAGGTAATTAACATTACATCTCTTGTTGTGGAATTAACACAACATTATGCATACTTTTGACAATAAATAAAATCAGAATTTGTTCTTACTTGCCTGGGTAAATAAAGGTTATAGAAATGTAAAAAAAAAATATTGAAAAACCGATACCGATTGTAACTGAGGGGTACAATTCCCTGACTGTATTAATAAGTATGGTATCATTAAACCACTACCGTCTTATGTACATTACTACTGGCCATACAGTACACGAGTATATGATGAGAACACCTCCACAATGATACGGTTCCACACAAATCTGGGTTTACGAATATTTATTAGCAGCAAGAATACATAATATACTTTACTTTCAATGCGCTTATAAGGCAAAGGAATGTGCGTAGGCAAATCAATAACGAATGTCCATTCTCATATTACGCAAGAGATAATAATACAACCTGAATCTTAGGAATTATATCTATGGTACTCTGGGGAGGCAGCGGGAGATACTGGTAGGGGGTTCCCACCGGTTGTAAGCCAGCAGGGGGAGGAAATGTTCGAATGCAAAGTCTGGATCAGCGGGGACTCAATAAGCTCCTGCTATGGGAGGCGGTATATTACTCCCTGATCGGCAGACGAAAGCAGCAGCTGTAATCCCAGTATGCGTGCAGCACAGGTGAAAGCCGGCCAGCCTCTCCTTGAGACGGGCTCGAGTGATGCTCCTCACGTCACGGGTAAATCCCACAGTAGTGGGTGTAGATGATTCTTCCCCGCTCCAACAGCCTGGTCCAAAGCAATAATAATAATAATCCAGCCGGAAAGGGGCTCTGCATTCACCGGTGTAGATTCTCCGGTGCGTGGTACTTCACATTAACTAGATAGAACTTGACGTTATTCCACTAAGCTCTGACACTTTACTATCCTATTCGCACGCGGCTATAAGTGCTCTATTTAGACGCACGGTTGCTCACTTCACTTGGTCGTTGACTCGTGATGAAGGCTTTACTAGTAAGGAGCGAACGATACGTTGAACAAACGTATTAGGATAAGACAAGACTCTATTCTGGGGCAAAACGGGCCCTACTTCACCGCACGTCGTATCGTGGGTGAGGCTTCACTTGGGTAACTCGAACTACTTCTGTATTCACCTGCGCCATATTTATATGTTAGGCGAATAAACTAGTACCAGCCTTATTCCTGTCTCGTAGTCTTGGGCAGAACCGGGCATGTTGAGACAAGCCTTGACGGTGGCTTTGAACTCGACTCTGGGGGTATGGCACTGGCGCTGGTGGAACGCTATCCAATAAGAGAATGAAATATTATGGTCTGTACTAGGTTAAAGGGATATTCCGTGTATATGTACAAAGAATACACAAGGGATATCAGACGATATACAAATCCTATGCAATATATATCAATCAATAAATACATATATTCGGTTTAATCTGACCCTTTGTAACAGCCGCCTCCTAATTAGTCCCACCTAATTAGATAAGCAGAGACAGATTAACCGCACTGTCCACTACTCAATGTCCGTTGTGAGGGTAGGCAGTTCACAAAGTCAGGGGGTCATGGTCGTCATTAAGCGAGTCGGGGAGCCTTGGCCACTCTATCAGCCTCGCCACGGGTCGGTTGTATGTCCGCCCTTGGACGAGCACTTCTGCCGTTCTGACCTTTCCGTCGGCACCAGTGATCACTTTGCTTACGCGGCCGGCCGGCCACGCAGCTCGGGGTAGTGACTGGTCTATGATCACGACGACTGGACGGGATGAAGGGGGGTTTAGGAGGAAGCGGGCCTGAGACTGCTTTGATCTGTGCTTGGCTGTGCCTCCTCCTCCTCCGTCTGTTTCTCTTGTTTGCTCTGTACCCCGTCTGAGGAGGGGCCGGTTCCGGCCGCCCCGTCAAGGAGTCGCTTGGGGTGCTGGGTTCGAGGTCAGCTACGTCTGGAGCGCAGCTGAGGGGGGTGGAGTTCCGAACTCCCTCTGGTGCCCACGGTTCTCTCACGGGCCTCTCGCTTAATGTCAATAGCCTCTCAACGGGCTGTACGAGGGAGTGGCCGGTGTCGCTCGCCTTTGTGTGTAGGCAGCGTGTAGACGTGGGTTGACTGTCAAGTCCGTAGAGGGGGCCCTGGAGCGTCCATCCCAGTCGGGTCTGAACCGCGACTGGGCATCCTTTGGGTCCGATGTGGGCCGCCTCAATTGGGAGAATGAGGTCCGCGTGGTCAGAGCCGATGAGCAGGGTCGGTGTGGCGCCGTCGATAAGCGGTATAGGTAGTTGACGTAGGTGCACATACTTAGCCATCAGCTGTGGGATGGGGTAGGTGTACTGGGACAAGCCTATGTCGTGGCTGGTGAAGACGTTGGTTATACTATACTGCTTCTCGGGCTGGTCCACCACTGCCATCTTGAAGGAGACCCTTTCACCTTTTATGGTCTTCTGGTCCCTTCTGATGGTGCGTATGGTCATGGTATCTTTGACACCCCGCAGGCCCAACTGGGCTGCTGCGGAAGCGAGGAGGAGAGTCTTTTCAGACCCATCGTCCAGGACGGCGTAAGTGTCCAGGACCTTGTCCTCGTAGCTCAGGAGCACTCTGACCACTTTGATGAGCACTCGGGGGGTCCCGCTATGCTGGTCAATGTGGAACACTCCTGTTGGTCGGTTGCCTTGGATCTTCTGGTGGGCTCCGCACAGTGCTGCGCGGTAAGCGGCGCCCGCCTGGGCCGCCTCACACCACTGGTCAACTTGGACGGGGTTCAGTGTCTTATATTCGGCGCACTGTGCCAGCCAGTGTCCGCCGTCGCAGTAGGTACAGTAGGGAGCGGTCTGGTGGCTCTTCGGTACTGGTGCCACCGCCTCGGCATGGTACATTACCGCGACGGGCCCACTCTGTTGTCCTGGCTGACGCCTGTTGATGTCATGCAGGACCTCCAAGTGGGTGCCACCGCACCAGCTGCACTTCTTCTTCAAGCGGCACTCAGCTGCTAGGTGGCTGCGCGCGCAGCGGAAGCAGCGGCGGTGGTCCTTGATCCACTGACTCACCTCGTCCGTGGTCAGCTTCCCGAAAGTGTCGCATTGGTACAGCCGATGTTCTCCCTCACAGTACTGGCACTCAATCTTCCACTGGTCCTCTTTCGTCGAGGGGGTGTTGTGGTTCTTGTGCTGCGGTACTGATTCGGCTTGGTGCATAACGGTCACCAACCGGCGGTTATCTGTTGATCCCCGAGGTCCTGGTCTTGGGCTTGGTCCACTCCATACGAACGTGTCGAGTCGTAGGCTACTGACCTCCCTGGCGAGGAACTCAGATAGGTCTAGGAGGGATGCCTCTGGGCCGTTGGGGTCGCGGTGGTCTCTCTGCCGCCTGAAGCGCTCTTGTCGGGCGGGAGGGAGCTTCTCTAGTATCCTCTCTACATTAGAGTTAGCGTACAGTTCATAGATCCCTTTTTCCTTTTGGGACCCCAGCATCCCTACCAGGGACTGTACCTTGATAGAGAGGTCATCTAATGCTCTGTTGTCTCTGGCTGGGGGGAGACGGTCAATGTCTCTTATCTCCTGTATCACATAGTTCCATATGCGTCCATAACGTTGGTCGAGGGCTACTAGAGCCGCGGTGTATGGGGTAGTAGAGCTGGAATATGCCAGCGCTATATTGTGCGCTCTGGGCACCTTCAGGTGCTTGAGTAGGATAGCATACTTGTACGGTTCATCTGGTACGTCGGACAGCATAGTCTCTAAGCACATTCGTAGCTCTGTGTACTGTGCTCTGTTCTCGTGTGTGAAGTCCGGGAACGTCGGTGTGCCAAGGTACGATGCCATGGATGACTGGCACATCGGTGAGCGTTGGGGGAGAGGCCTCCTAGGCGAGTCTCCTCTTACGTGTCGCCTTGGGCTGGTACTTGGTGGGTACCAAGGGCCGGGTACCCAGGTGCTGTTCCTCGGGGCTGGCGGTGCGTCAAACTCACCCGTGAGTTGAGTCGGGAGTTTGTAGCGCAGGGCCTCGGGGCTGACTTCTGGGCTGTACTGGGCCTTCTGGTCCAGAGTACGTTGCTGCTGGTCGGCTTGACATTCCTCCTCTTCCTCTTCCTCTTCCTCTGCTAGGACCTGGAGTCTTCTGTTCAGTCTCTCGGCGTGGTCCGGTTCTTCCCGGTTGCTGGGTCTCGTATGGACCGGCCGGGGAGGGGGTTCGGAGACGTGGACAGGATCCTCCTGTTGGCGGGGTCCCGGGTCGCTTGGTCGGGTAGGGGAATGTGTCCTAGACCCTTGTCGTGACGATCTCCGGGAGCTCCGTGCGGAGAGAGGGGGTGTCGCCATGGCAACCAATTTGTCCATCAGCTGCGCCTGCAGCCGGTCGCGCTCTGCCTCGCGCTGGGCATGGGCTGCGTCGCGCGCTGCGTCGCGCTGGGCATTGGCGCTGGCATGGGCGGCGTGGAGCTGTGCATTTGCGATGTCGCGCTGTGCATTGGCGGCGGCGTGCTGTGCATCGGCGCGGCTTCTTTCAATGTTCTCTTCCGTCTGAAGGCGTCTGGTCTCCAGTCTTATGCGGTCGTCTTCACTCCTTTGTTGCGCCTGGAAGCGCTCTCGCTCGGTTGCAGAATGTTCGCGCTCACGCGTCTGTTGCGCTTGAAGTCGATCGCGTTCGGTGGACGCTGCCAGGGTGGTGATGAGTGCCTGCGCCAGCATCTTGTCCGCTTCGCTGGGGGAAGACAACGGCGGAGGTGATCGGCTTCCGGCAGTGCTCGTTGGAGATCTGTTCTCTGGGCGCGCCTCGAGGTCTGTCTCCTGGGCGCGCCTCTCTTCTGGTAGTGGGTCGGGTTCCGTCCCTGGAGCGCTTTCTTTATCCTGGAGCTCTCCGGGGACTGTCCCGTTGGCGTTGTCTGGGGGTAAAGTCATGTCATGTCCCTCCTGGTCCCCCCTGTGAGCTTGGTCAGTTACGTTAGAACCCACTAGGGTCTCTACTGGCGGGGTAGCCTGGTCGGTAGGGTTGGACATAATTTTACTATCCGCTTTAGTTACTTTATCCGTATTTAACTTCCTTTTAAAGCTAGGTATTGGACTGACAACGTAGTCCTCTAGGTGAAGAGGTGGCTGCCGTCTGCGCTCCGGGCGATCTAGCTTAGGAGAACCGTTTGTGGAGTGTTCATCATCGGCCATGTTAATATTAATATTATATTAATATTACGCTAATTCTTATCTCCGGCTCGAAGGACCAATTGTAACTGAGGGGTACAATTCCCTGACTGTATTAATAAGTATGGTATCATTAAACCACTACCGTCTTATGTACATTACTACTGGCCATACAGTACACGAGTATATGATGAGAACACCTCCACAATGATACGGTTCCACACAAATCTGGGTTTACGAATATTTATTAGCAGCAAGAATACATAATATACTTTACTTTCAATGCGCTTATAAGGCAAAGGAATGTGCGTAAGCAAATCAATAACGAATGTCCATTCTCATATTACGCAAGAGATAATAATACAACCTGAATCTTAGGAATTATATCTATGGTACTCTGGGGAGGCAGCGTGAGATACTGGTAGGGGGTTCCCACCGGTTGTAAGCCAGCAGGGGGAGGAAATGTTCGAATGCAAAGTCTGGATCAGCGGGGACTCAATAAGCTCCTGCTATGGGAGGCGGTATATTACTCCCTGATCGGCAGACGAAAGCAGCAGCTGTAATCCCAGTATGCGTGCAGCACAGGTGAAAGCCAGCCAGCCTCTCCTTGAGACGGGCTCGAGTGATGCTCCTCACGTCACGGGTAAATCCCACAGTAGTGGGTGTAGACGATTCTTCTCCGCTCCAACAGCCTGGTCCAAAGCAATAATAATAATAATCCAGCCGGAAAGGGGCTCTGCATTCACCGGTGTAGATTCTCCGGTGCGTGGTACTTCACATTAACTAGGTAGAACTTGACGTTATTCCACTAAGCTCTGACACTTTACTATCCTATTCGCACGCGGCTATAAGTGCTCTATTTAGACGCACGGTTGCTCACTTCACTTGGTCGTTGACTCGTGATGAAGGCTTTACTAGTAAGGAGCGAACGATACGTTGAACAAACGTATTAGGATAAGACAAGACTCTATTCTGGGGCAAAACGGGCCCTACTTCACCGCACGTCGTATCGTGGGTGAGGCTTCACTTGGGTAACTTGAACTACTTCTGTATTCACCTGCGCCATATTTATATGTTAGGCGAATAAACTAGTACCAGCCTTATTCCTGTCTCGTAGTCTTGGGCAGAACCGGGCATGTTGAGACAAGCCTTGACGGTGGCTTTGAACTCGACTCTGGGGGTATGGCACTGGCGCTGGTGGAACGCTATCCAATAAGAGAACTAAATATTATGGTCTGTACTAGGTTAAAGGGATATTCCGTGTATATGTACAAAGAATACACAAGGGATATCAGACGATATACAAATCCTATGCAATATATATCAATCAATAAATACATATATTCGGTTTAATCTGACCCTTTGTAACACCGATATTTTCCGATATAACATTTTAATGCCGATATCGGCCGATAATCGGTAGGCCGATAATATCGGACATCCCTAATTATTATAGAATATTCCAATTCCAATTCCAATATTCCAATTCGCACATTTATGGATTGGGCCAAATCTTCTCTTTCAAATGACCAAGTTCAATTTGGATTTAGTATCACCAGGCGTGCATGAAGAACAGATAATAAAATCTACTGTATGTACAGTAGGTATTTTATTCTTGCAAGAGCTCCGCCATTTTGAAACTGATTTCAAATTGGATGGTTGCTAAATGCTCAAAATAGGGGAGACAAACTAACTGCGCTACAATATATGCCAATAACGTTCAGTTTTGTGGTATATAATCCAGAGTAATAAGAAAAATATTAAATAATAATCAGGAGGTAATTTGCTTGCAGAAAGCTAGAAGCCTTTTGGAAGTGTAGTTTTGAAAAATTCCAACGCTCATTGAAAACTCTGGATGTCCTCTTCTCAAAATGACTCAAAATGACTACATTCACAGACGGCCGGTAATTCAAAATGGCAGATTTCCGCGATAACAACAACACATTTTTTTAAACTAAAATCTCACTGATAACACTTTAACCTATTGGTAAACAAACCTATTGATGAAAATATACATTATAACTGCTGTTGTGACATGGTTATGATGTTTATTCTTGAATACGTTTGAAAAAAATTATAATAATTATGTCAGACAGTCTGGAGAGCTTGATTTATGACGTGATGTAATTTTGGGACCGGTAACGGTCCCGTCGGGCTTAAGTGCACATGACAATAAACAATCTTGAATCTGGAGAAGACAATAAGCTAATTTGCCCAAATGTTGGCGTGTTCCTTTAATAGATTTAGGTAAAGGTCAGTTCCCAACGCTAAACGTTACAGGCAGAAGCAGGTAAATCCTTCTCTGTGTTCCCACATGTATTCTCAGTTCAACCTCTAATGTCTCCAACGCCTCACTGTGCCTCACTGAGCACAGACTAAATCCCTGTACATCTTCCTGGACATTTACATTTAAATTTGACATTTTACTATTACTGTATATTGTCGGACTGTATATTTCAGAATTTTACAATGTATTTTTATTTACATTTTTATTCTTATTCCAATTTGTATTTTTGACTTTTGACTAACTAAATGTTCATTGTGAGCGATCTGTGGTGCTGAATTTCCCTCTGGATTAATAAAGTACTTTTTTTTTTTTATTGATCTTTTTCCCCCTCCATTTTCCTCCGATTTTCTCCCATCCCAATGTTAGTCGTATGCCAATTCCCAATCCCCTTCTTGGTCGCTGCGCACTTACCCCCCACAGTCAGATCATCTGGGAGAGTGGAGGCTATCACGTGCTTCCTCCGACACACGTCCAGCCAATCAACCGCTTCTTTTCACCTGGCAGCGCGGATCCTCCCTGAGAGGGCGTAGCGTGTGGAAGGATCACACTATCCGACTCAGGTCCTATCCGCGCTTAGCAGGCGCCCCGACCGAACTGTAGGAGTCGCTGTTTACAATGACCTGGACCCACTCCGCCAGCTTCTCCCACCCTCTAATACAGCCAATTGTATTAGTGTGAACGGCCAGCCAAGCTGGTGACAACCCCGGAGCTGTGATGACGAACGCAATCTCCGCTATGCCACCTAACCGCCCTTTAATAAAGTACTTCTATTCTATGGTGCCTACAGTCTTATACTGTATATTTATGGTTTTATAGAATTAGTATTGTCTGTATCATCTTATCTTATTATCTTATCTGATTTCCTCTAGGTCCAGGGAGGGTTGGAGAGTCGAGGGAGAAGTAACTGCAGACCCAGGATACAAGAGGACATTTGTAAAACATTCTGTTATTTCTGTAGCAAGGAAAAAACAGTTGCGCTGCCTCGATTCTTAATGAAAGTAACCATGGCGTAACGTTCAGATACAGACCCAGATGTATAAACCATGTGGACTTAAGGCTGGACAACAATTAAGCATGATTGCCGTTCAATGAGATCACACACCACGATAGGATTATTACATTGTGACATTGTGACACACAATTCTGTATAAAATTATACTGCACATATTTGTGTTAAAGCTGGACTGTGTAGTTTTAGGGTGAAAATGTGAATCTCTGAAAGAAATCTTAATAGTGAGTGATATATCTTTAGAACTGAATTGATGAAGTGTCCCAGAACAACGACTGGATACCTGGAACTGTATAGACCTGTTTGCTGTTTACAAACATACCGTGTTCGAGCCAATCAGCAATACCAACTGAGTCACGTGACTAAGTTACCCCGTCACTAAGTTACCCTGTGACTAAGTTACTGCGCTAAAAAGGTACGACGGGGCTCTATGGAGAAACCATGACACTCCCCTGAGTAAAAGTTGTTTCAAACTAAAAACGTCTGGGTATCATTTAGCCAAATCAGCATGGCTGTGTGAGTCTTAAACCTTTTACATATCTAGCTTTGGCATAGATTGATTGTTTAGATCGCTAGTATGGCTAACAAATGCAAATATATTGTAGTCTGCCCCGTTGTTCTGACCAGGATTATGTTATTTTTGCCCCCTTGATGCGCGTGTACTGAGTCTGACTCAGCGAACAGGTCTATGAGGCCAGAAGTCATCTGTTTGTCTGGCTGTGGTGGGCCTACCCTCCCACCACATTTACAATACACAGGTCAGTGTTGCTCCGGTTTCTAAAAGGTTATCTGTTGCATTTGTGTTGTGATAAGAAACAGGTTCTAAGCATTTGTAATTAATAATTTTGTTTATGTTCTTTTTTCCCTTCCTAAAATGGCATAGTAGAGCTTTAGTATTATTTGTATTGATATCATTTAAAGATTTTACAGAGTTTTGGTTTGATCAGACTTTACATTACCATGCCGATCAACGTCATGGACATCTATTTGATTATTGATTATTGATTATGATAATTTTTTTGAGAAGATATTATGATAATGTGGACATCAAAAATGTATCACTAATATAATTTATAATATAATATCATTGTTATGGTGATATTAATGTCTTCCCTATCACCAAACCTATGGAGTCCATTGTAAATGTTTTTGTTCAGTGAGATTGATTTGGTAGATATTGTATGAGCCTATATTAGTATTTGTGAAAATAACGACCAATGAAAGCGCATCAATGAATGGGGGAATAATTATTGTGTCAGGGCGGGGAGCTGAACAAGATTATTTTATAGCAACATGTATAAATTGTTAGGGTCGCGACCCAAAATGGGTCGCGGACCCGTTTGTATTGGGTCGCCAATTTCTTTTTTAAAGAATTACAATTAATTTTTTTTTGCTGTAGATGTGTTGATTCAGTTTGGCACCACATACTTATGTGAATCTGGGTTTACTACTCTAGCATACCTGAAAAACAAATACAGAAACAGACTAAATGCTCAGCATGACCTCAGAATAGCACTTTCAAAAACCAAGGCCAGAATAGATCTGCTGGTTGAAAACTTCAACCAGCCACATACCTCTCATTAGATTTCATTGTGCCATAGATGAAATATTATACCCCTTCTAGCATGTCAGGTCAGTAGAATTTTTAAACAAGTCAGTACAAATTAATCAGAATGTTGCTCAATGTTGGGGTTTAAGGTTGAGGGACGGAGGGAGGGGGTAAGAAATGGAGAGTTGAAAAAGGGGTGAGAAATAGAAAGGAGAGTAGAACATGTTTGTTTTTAAAAGTGTTACAAAATTGTATGTACATATGTTATGAGGTGGTGAGCAACTTAACATTACACTCTGATTATTGCTGTGATGTACTTTTATAATTAAATAAATACATTTCATATACATTTGAAATTCATGGTTTGTTGTGTTCTTTATCAGTAGTTTATAAATGTATGTTATGGCAATTCATGATGTATTTTTGTAAGTTTGGGTCCCGGGGAAACACCAAATTTCTCTTTTGGGTCTCGAGCTGAGAAAGTTTGGGAACCCCTGGTCTATAGAGATCGTCATGGCGGCGTCTGCTAAATCCAGTTTTGGTACATGGAGATATTCTCACAATTTTTCCTATATCGAGAGCAAAGAAAAGAACATCTTAGTGAAATGTACATTGTGTCTAAGGGTCCTATCGACTGCCCAAAACAGCATTTCTAACTTGCTGAAGCACCTGGAGAAACAGCATGCTTCAACGAAGCTAGTAGCTAAGTTTAAAGACACAGACTCATCATCCGACACATCCGAAGCCACTCCACGCAAGCAACACCGGCTCGATTTAAAAAAACTGAATGTCAGGTAATTAACATTACATATGTCTTGTTGTGGAATTAACATAACATAGTCGTAATACACACAAAACAGGCTCTCATACAGAAAAAGGGATTGTTCAATACTCAGGGTAGTCGTCCGGTCCAGGGTCAGTACACAAGGTGAGATGTGCGTGAACTAATGATGCGCAGGTGTGTTCTATCGGTACTAATCAGCTACCTAATTGTTCTACTCCTTCCATGGCAATAATATCTCCCATCCTTCACATATCCATGAGAGGGGGGGTGAGATCTGCCACAACACATATATACAATATACAGAGTAAAATGAGTAACAGTGAGGTACAATGCAAAAATTAGGTACAAAACGTAGGGCAAGGTGCAAACTGCAAATGCAAAAGAGGTATGAATGTAGTGCAAATCTCTTTAATAATAGATAAATATAATAATAGTGTTAACACTTTGAGCGCCACTCACGGCTAATCTCGGGTTTACGATCGTGACGTTGAAAGCCACGTCACGGCTTTTCTCGTTTTTTTTTTTATTTTATTAGCGATCTGAAATCATCACGCGAGCCTACCGTTGGAGATCCAGGGGCCGCCGGCGATCAGATGTGAAAAAAGCGCCCCCTATCGTCTCCCAGATGGTAAATCACCCTTTTAGAATGGACTCAATGAAAATGGATGGGAAAAAAAATATTCCAGTCCACATTTTACTTCTCACCCATGCAGCCGGAGTTACCAGAGTTCATTCTGGAGCCTTTGAGCCGCGGTGATCATGGGTTATACTGTACACACGTTGGATCAATATACTTTTTTTCGAATGGTGATCAGGAATTGGAATATACCATTTGGATACCATCTGATGTCAGGTAAGGAATCTATGTTATCAGTGTTAGGATAATCAGACTAGTTTTCATGGAGATATAAGCGTCTCCACTATATGTGATATGGCTGTTTCACTGTAAAAGCCATGAGGAAATAATAGCAGCGATTATCAGCGCACGGCACGAGCACACATATACTATCGACCATCTAGCGTTTATTTGAAAACGATTCATAAATAGACAGACAAATGATAACGTTCTGGAATATTCCAGTAAAAGGCGATTATCATGGAATGTGTTGTTTTTTCTTTGAAACCGAGTGGTTTTCAAAATGCTATAATGAAAATGAAATGAAATGAAAGGAAATTAAGCGATAAAAACACAATCTGCTTTGCCAATGTTGACTGGAAAATGATTCTTTGATAAGCGATGGGCAGATTAGACACATAGCATCATTTAAAACATAGATTAGGCGATATTAACGTTACATGGGCCGTGGACCGTGGCATCAACGGGGTAAAAAGGAAAACACGGCCCGGCACTGAAAGTGTTAAAGTGTCTAACGTGAGTAAAGTGAGTGGTGAGTGTTTGTTTTAGTTTGTTATTTAAAGTGAGTGTGTACTGTACATTGGATGTGTGTGCAGTGAGTGTAGATGATGGGCTGGTACATAGTATCATTGAGCATCCTGATGGCCTGGGCCCAGGGCCCGGTAAAGGGTTTAATCCGGATATAACTGATCCGGATTTGGAAATCCTATGTTTTGCTATCCAGGATCACATAATCCAGTTTATTTTTGTGCCGTTTTTTCAAAGCAACATCGGATAGGATTACTCTGATCCGGATACAAACTTTTCGGGATTACCAAATCCGGATAACCAGTGCTCAAAAAGGGATAGGTTATCACAATGTAGGTTACTAGCTATGTAGACAGGTAGAATAGCCAGCGTGGGGTCACTTCAAGTGTTTGTTTTTAACAAAACAACACAATAAAACAATATAAGCGTCCCCCTTTCATTTTCTACTTTTGGAAACCAGCAGTCCGCTCATCTGAGACCTACAACAAATAAAAAAATATATATACATTACTCACAAATACTGTACATTGTGGATATTTAGAACAAGTTTCAAATAAAGATGTATTGAATTGAATAAAAAGGCTAAATGTCCAATACTTACCAAAAATAAATAATTTCAGAGTTCTTCATCATCTGCTGTGGAGAGACCAGCTTGTACAAGCTTGGCTTTTAGGAGGCGGATCTCAAATCTAGCCTTGCTTTGCTGTAGTCAGGTAAGGGTCAGTTGTTCCTTCTTGTTGAGTCTGTACTTCCGCCCTTTCAGTCTCTCTTTGCGGAAGTGCCTATAATCACCATCTCCATTTGCCAAAGGACACTTCAAGCCTCTTTTCTGAGCTTCTGTGGCAACTACTGGCTCTAAGGATCCACCTTCTTCCTCAATGATAAGGGCTGAGATCCAAAATAAATGTGTCGTCTGGATCAGGAGGAACTGGCTCACTTTCCTCTCCAATCGCAGGCTCACTATCCCCTACAACACCTTGAATCCCATGCAGAGTTTGTGACTTCTCACCTCCAATAATGCCAAGTACCACATCTGTGTAATCACCCCTCTTAACACTTTGAGTGCCGACGACGTGTATTGTCGTCTTATCATGCCCCCGTTGAGTGCCGACGACGTGATTTGTCGTTTGATTTTTTTATTAGCGATCTGAATTCATATTTCATCAACCGAGTCTCCCGTTGGTACAGCAGACCCTCTAGGAGCTCAGATTGGAAAATACCGCCCCCTATCGTCTATCCCTGTGTAACTGCAGCACATTCGATTATACTGGGAGATCCCTGTGGGGGAGCTAACTTGCTCCATTATGCTGGCGATGGATCTGATGAACATGGAAGTGATCGCGAGTTGGAAAGCAGCGTGGAATATATATTTACAGCAGCCAATAATCAATCAATAAACGCGATCGATATTTGGAATGGCGATCAGGAATTGGAATAATCTTTTTGGAGAACATCTGATCTAAGGTAAGGAGTCTATGTTACCAGTTTTAGGATAATCAGAGCTGTATTCACTGAGATATCAGCACGTGCCATGTGTGTGTATGTGTGTGTGTGATGTTGAGGAAATGAGAGAATAGATTTTTCAGCCCGCTTCTATAGCGTGCATAAGTACACATATACTATCGATAATCTAGCGTTTATTTGAAAACTATTCATAAATAGGCAGACAAATGACAACGTGTCTAGTGTATTCGAGAATATTCCAATAAATACCGTTTATGGGGGAATCTTTCAATTTTCCGGACATTTTCGAGAGAACGATAGCTTTTCGAAATGCTATAAAAAGGATATGAACCGATTGAAAAACAATCAGTTTCGACAATGTTGACTGCAAACGAGTCATTGATAAGCGACGGGCAGATTAGACACATAGCCATAATTTAAAACATAGATTATGCGTTTTTAACGCTAACATTGAAGTGGATGATGGCATTCAAGGGGGTAAAAAGGAAAACAAGGCCGGCACTGATAGTGTTAAAGGGCTTGTTGCCTGTTTGGGTGTTTTTGGCTTCAGCATGGTCCTTTGTTGCCCTGGCCCTAAGATTCTTCCATCTAAATTTCACTTGTTCTGTGGTCCTCTTCTGGCCAGACACCATGGCATTCACATTCTGGGTGATTTCAACCCAAATATCATTTATCTTTTTGTTGGTAAGTGCTCCACCCTTAGCAGAACTAAAGCTCCCTACTATTGAGCCAAAATAGCACCTAACACCCTCTAGTAGCGCAGGTTTCGGCAACAGTGAAATTAGGGCGTTTTGAGTCCATGGTTCCATCACTTTGGTGTAGTGAACATAGTTCATCATTTATAGACCTTGGGTATGATTGCCTTAATTGAACACAAGTCAAAGTCAAATGACTGATGACCGTGTCAGTGTGATTAATATACAGTGATAAGTGACAGTTTATAATTTATATATTATTTGTGTTCAATACTGACCTGTTTGGGGGATTATTTTATGAGGCCAAAATCTTTTGAATTTGCTGTACTGAAAGGCTGCGTCATAATGTCTACTTTATATACTTGATCATTGCCAAATTCCACCCCACCCAAGAGGATATCTCCAACCTCATTCAATTGTTGTGCTAAATATTTAGGGATATTTAACAACTAGTCCTATTAAGAATCCTTGATCACTGTAGCGGATGAACACATTAAGTGAAAATCTTATGAATAAATGTATATACTGTATAATCCAAATATTGGATACACATTTTAAAGTTTCATTACATTTTGTGACTGAAATCCACCCTGAATCCACCCTTCTACTGGGATCAATTTAATCCTGATTTTTTGGATCAAAGTGATCCCAATCCTACTAAAAGGTTTTGAACAACCCATTTTCAAGATTTGATCAAATCTGTTATCCGAAATCCGATCGGATTACTTTTGCACAACCGGGAGTTCAAAACGCTTAATCCCTATCTGATTTGATCAGATTTGGATTTTGGGTAGTTGAAAACCAAAAAACAGGATTAGGATCACTTTGATATCTGATCAGATCAGGAAATCAAATCCAAGCTTTAATCTGGATCTGTTGTGTGGGGGGAGTTTAGGAAGGGTGTAGGATTCAAGCGCAGGACAGTGGAGGGTCAAGCCCTTGTAATTGACAAGTTTTACTGGAGTAGCAGTAAACAAGGAACATTTCAGGGGAAAACAAAACCGGTGTTACCTTTTTCTGTATTAACTTGAACGTTAGTAAGAGTACAGGAGAGTGTTCTCTTCACTCTAGGGCCGAAGTGGTCATGTACAATCACGTACTTATTAACGTACTGTCCGGACTTCGGGGTAATTCCCTCTAGATGTGTGGTGGTGACAGTAAACCACTGGAAACCGTTATCTTCAGGACTGGGCATTTATTTCCATTGTATTCTTCATATCATGTGGTTGTTACATATAATGTCACAACAAGCTACCTGCTTCTCTCGTTCTTGCGTACACACTGTCTCATATCAATATTCGCTGCTTGCCTAGCCCACCTGTATCCCACTATGCATCACTCTTAAAGGAGCAGACCCTAATCTTATAACACTACCCCCACTCTGGATCAGGATGGCAATTAACTAAATATAATAATAACATTCCAGCACCCCTATGACTATGACTACACACAAAATATCCTAAACAGATTACATAGACTTTTTTTCCTTATTTTGAACACCCCTTGAGTCTCTGGAGTCCTTTAGGGTCACAACGCCCAAGAACATCTCCCCTTGATGGAGTAACAGTCCATAAGAAACAGTCCATAGGAAACAGTCCATTATAATCCTTACAATAGTTGTTTCCCTTGAGAACAGAGTGTAATGGTGGAAGGTAGTGCAGTGTTAGGAGTTTAAACAGTCCACCTCCTTTCAGTGCTTCTGAGGTTCCAACACACTCTGAAAAAGAAGCATGAAACACACCTACAATGCAATGAATACAGCCCCAATATAACCACAGCTCTAACTTAATATTAAAGGCAACCTCCCAGTATCCTCTCTAGCTTCTAACTGAGTAAAACACCTGCTTCACCTGTTAACCCCAAAATAAACGTATGGTCTCACTTCTCTCACCGTAAACAAGATCACAACCAAAAGTAAACTTGCTCATGATGCCACAGTCCCTCAAGTTTTTTTCCTTTAACAAAACAATACAAAGTCTTTCAAACAACAAAAACTCCTTTCAACTCTTTTTTTTAGCACAAGTATTATAACTTTTTTTTTAGTAAGTCACCCACTTTCCATATGTATCTGTAGGTATCCTGGTCCTGCTAGACCTGCCCCTGGATGTTTGGCACTGAGTGGAGTCCATAACCGTTGCTTTTTGAGTATATTGCACTGCACTACCCCCACTAGCATGAACCTCCTCCGTACTCGACGAGACTTGGGCTGTGTGTGGCGAAGAGGGGAAAGCAATGGGGCTCAAGGGAATGTCTGTAGATGACTCTGCTTCCTGTCAACTATCACTCCCCGCCGCCGTATCCGGGAACAGATTAGCCAGGAACAGGTCAGAGTCGATGAGGCTGGTATCTGGAATGGGTGGTAGAACCTCAGCAGGGTTCCAGACTTGTGCTTGTTCGATGACCCAGACATTATCCAACAGGGTACGGGAGTGGCATGGTTTGAGTTTGTCATGGTGCACTACTTTGACTTTTGCCTTAGGCCCCTTTTTGATGCGGTACACCAAGTCGTCCAGTTGGCCTAGGACAAAGTATGGCCCCTCGTATGATGGCAAGAATTTTCCTCACCTTATCTCTTACTCACTTGGTGCCTTTTACTAGGTGCCAGACAGCATCACCTGTGTTGTACAGAGTGCGGCAAACATTCTTGTCATATTGCTTTTTGGCCCGTTCCACAGACTGACCTAGGGCATCTCTGGCAGGGGCGTCATTTTGGTATGGCAAGGTATGGTTTTTTTTTTTGTATTACAATTTTTTATGTTGATTTAGAATTCAAATGTCAACATTATGAACGAGGCTTCGAACTATTCGGTACAGCCCTAGCATGTTTTGATATTGTCAATTATCTCACTTTTAGGTGACTTTTACTGTGACTAACTGAAATATGCCAAAAAAAAGGGAAAATGGACATACAGACGTTTTTTAATCAGAGGGCAGCAGAGAGAAGTGATACAGGGACACAGGTAAGGTCTTACAATGGCTTAGTGATTATAACAGTGCAGTTCAGCATTCAGTAACCCATACTTTTTGTGAATGTGTTTTTGATACTATATTCTGTTGAACACACACCTCAAAACCGTACCTAAGGAAAATTGGCTCAATTGCAAGAAAAATAATAGACAGTTATGATATTACATTCTGCATAATTTGTATGCAAAATATTGTTAAAAATGCTTGTGTAGTCCTGTGTCATACCTAAATGTCATACAAGTGAATTGTATAGAAACAACTCACCAAAAGTGACTATTGCACAACTGATTTGACAAAAAAATCCACCTAGGGGAAAGCCCCCCTTCACCCACCCCCCGCCCCCCCCACCCTCCCTCCTCGCCATACCTTGGCTTTTACTGAAATGACGCCACTGATCTCTGGCGATCTGGTGAGCAAGCTCCAGCCTTTCACGGAGCTGAGTGACATACTGTGGAGGAGTCTGGGCACTTTCATGGCCGGGTGGCAGACCAGCCACCAGGTCAATTGGCTCAGTCACTTCCCGCCCAAACAACATCATGTTGGGGGTAAACCCAGTGGAGCTGTGCTTTGTTGCTCTGTAGGCCATTACAGCATAGGCCGGGGATCATGATATCCCAATCCCAGTGGCAGCGTTCAGCTGTTGTGGCTAAGATATTTTGCAGAGTGGCATTGAAACATTCAACCTGCCCATCAGACTGTGGCCTGAAAGAAGTTGTGCGCGTCTTCTCTATTCCAAGTAGTTCACACATTTTCTGAAACACTTGTGATTCAAAATTAGTGCCCTGGTCACTGTGCAAAGTCTGGGGAGCTCCAAAGCGACATACCCATTCGACAGTTACAGCCTGCTCATCTGGTAAGGGATAGGCTTCCACCCATTTTCTGAAGTAGTCTTGAACTACTAACACATAGCGATTATGACGACCAGTCTCGTTGAAGGGGCCCATTATATCCAGAGCCACTCGCTCCATAGGTGCTCCAACGCGGACAGTGCCCATGGGGGCCTGGGGTGTCTTAGAGGGCCTGGCTCTGGCAGCACAGCTAGTGCATGTGCGGCACCACAGCGTGACATCTTCTCTCATACGATACCAGTAGTATCTTGTCTGCAGACGAGTGAGAGTCCGATCCACTCCAAAGTGACCCCCACAGGACCATCATGGATTTGTTTCAGGACATCTGACTGGTACATACGAGGTAGTATTATCTGAGGGTAGAATATGGTTTCCTCTGCACAATAGAAGCGTCGCACCAGAATACCTTCTTTGAAATACAGTATTTTCCACTGACTCCAATATCTTTTGGTGGCCGGGCTATGAGGTGAGATCTCCGCCCATGAGGGACGTTCTGTTCCCTGTTCCAGCCATTTCCTGATGGGAGTGATATCAGGGTCAGCTATCTGAGCCTCCCTCAGCTGCTCAACGGTCCAACCGTGGAATAATTGCGCCTCTGTAGTCTCTGTGAGAAGAATCCAGTTTGTGAATTTCCATCAGACTTTAAGTCCTCCACACCTGTACTTCCCATTCCAGGGGATGGGGAGTCCACTACCCCCACTAAGCTCAACTCTATGGGATGAGCTTCAGTAGTTCCTGCTGTCACACTACCGCCCAGGTCACATTGCACAGCTTAATGTCTTGACTTTTCCATGTTCAGCAACGGGTCTGGCACTTTGCAAGGGCAGAACTGACGACAAGGCCTTCTAGACAGAACATCGGCATTGCAGTGCTGCCGTCCTGGGCGATGGATCACCTTGAAGTTGTATTCACCAAGTTTCTCAAGCCATCTGGCTAGCAGTCCCTCAGGCTCCTTCATCCGTATTAGCCAGCGGAGGCTACTATGATCCGTGCGGACAGTGAAAGGTCTTCCCAGCAGGTACTGGCGGAAGTGTGATGTGAATTCCACCATGGCTAGCAACTCCCTCCGTGTGGTACAGTAGTTTTGTTCAGTCTGGGAGAGTCTTCTACTGCCATATGCCAGCACACGCTCCTCACCGTCCTGCATCTGAGAAAGGACAGCTCCGATTCCAGTGTCACAAGCATCTGTGTCTAGAATGAGGTCCCCGGTATCAAGGGGGTAGCCAAGGACAGGTGCAGTGGTAAGTAGTTGCTTTAGTTTATCAAATGCCTCCTGGCATTCCTGTGTCCAGTGGAAACGGGCATACTTTTTGGTCAGGGCATGTAGAGGTTGAGCGACATGAATACGAGGTAAGGGGTACGCATCTTTAATGGTACAGTCATTCAAAGCCCTGTAGTCCACACAGAGACGATAAGTATGGTCCTTTTTGCATACCATGACAATGGGTGCGGCCCAACTGCTGTGGCTGTTACGGGCGAGTCCAGTCTCGAAGGCTCTGCTGTATCTGCTGGTCAGCATTCAGTTGTTTTTCCTGGGCCATGCGGCGGGGGTGTTGTTTCACTGAGACACCTGGCAGGGTTTGAATGTCATGTTGCACTAGGTTAGTGCGGCCTAGGTCAGTGGGTCCTGTAGAGAAGATGTCACCGTAGTCTTGCAGGAGCTTCGCTAGACAGCACTTTTCCCCGGTAGTTAGCTCAATGGAACTCTGGGCGTACAGAGTGGTGAGATGTTCTGGCACGGTGGGGAAGGCACGGTCGGACTGTTGGGATTCAGTGATGATGGTAGGGGGCTCCATTATCTCGACAGACTGGAGAAACCCTGCTACAGCTCCTTTCTTGATGGTAACATCAGTGGTTCCTGGGTTAAATACTCTGATTGGTATACACTTACTGGGCTGCGCTTCTACTAAGACCCGGGCCACCAGCAATCGGTGCTTCTCAACAAAGCCTTTTGTAGGGCATAGCAGCACCTCTCCTTTCACAGGGGTCCGGAAATGAGCATTTCCCGGTATAATGTACTCATGTCCTGGTTGTAGAACTGTGGTGCAAGCTACTCTTACTGCATGTGCTCTCGGCCTGTTGTCCGGATGGAAGTATGGTATTTGTTCACCGAACAACACAATCTTTTGGTTGCCAAAGTCCAGATGTGCTCTTGACTGCTCTAAGAATGGATGGCCCAGGATGGCCTCAGCACTGCTTGGCAGGTCGGCAAGTATGAAATCTACACCCACAGTCTGGCTGCCAATCTGAACAGGTAAGTGAGCTTCACCCAAGGCAGGGACATTCCCAGGACCAATGCCATGCAGGGACTGTACAGTTGATGGCTGGATAGGTGGTCTGACCTCCGGGTGGATAGAATTATAGCATCGCAAAGGCAGCACATTTCTCCCTGCCCCAGAGTCTAAGATGGCACAAATCTCCATGTCATCAGCAGGTGGATACACATTTCTGGGCTCTCACTTTTACCACTGGACCCTCTGCATGCATTTTGGTTTTTGGAGACATTCGAAACTGTGTCCGCCTGCAGCTTAGTTGGGTTTGTTAGAGAGTGGCAATTACGCCACATGTGTCTAATACCCGAGCAGTTGTGACAGCGGATGCTATCCCAATTTGTATCTTTTTGTCTCCTTTGTTTGTATTGCGCGGGGTGGTTCTGGTTCTGCTTTGTGGGTGCTGGTGCTGCACCATTATTTCCCTCAGCTTCATCAGAGTGGGCATACTCGCGCACCATAGCCATTCTGGTTCTTCGCTCAGCTATATTCCGTGCTCCAGTCTGCATGAGCTGTGCAACGCTGGTAGCTGCTCTCCTGGTAGTTTCATAACGACAAGCAATGTCGTAAGCTTGGGCTAATGTGCGAGGTCGGTCTTCTAGGAGCTTCTGAATAATGTTGGCATCCCCCATAGCATTAGTGAACACCTCAACACTGATTGCATCCTGCTCCTTTTCAGAACGGTCAGCGTATGCAATAGACACTTTCTCATATATGTCGTCCCTCAAGATGTGTAGTGCCTCACCTGGCAGGCGGATTCGTTGCCTTAACTCGATGGCAACAGCCACTGCATACTCTGATGATGGGCCATAAGCAACCTCCACCTCCTCAACAATGTCTCTGTAGTCCCAGCATGCTGACCTTGGGTTGCGGTGGACCACTGCTCCTGCTGCACCTACGAGACAGAACCTCAACTGGACAGCCATAGTGTTCTCTGACCAGAGATTAGCCTCAGCACAGCTCTCAAAGTGCTGCAAGAATTCCTTCCATGGTGTGGTGCCATCATACTGACCCGGTCGTAGTGTAGGAATCCTCTCTCGCTGAACACTGTCATCCTCGCTGTCTGAAGACAGGTTGTACTGCACACGCTGGGGCAGCCGTCCACGTGGATGGAAGCCTGCTCGCCTGTGATGGGACTGATCATAGCCATAAGTCACAGCTTCATTACCTCCATGGACCGGTGTACTCTGCCAGTGGTGTACAGCGCCCTCTGGCTGCACCTGACGGGAACACACACCCGGTGTCACAGGGGTGGAAAGCAGGGGTGCAGGTTCTGGATGTGGGGAATATACTGTCACATTGTTCATAGGTGTGCTCTCCATAAAGGCTGCAGGTTTAGCAGCAATGCAGGGGTTAATGTTATGGCTAGCTGCATCTCCTATGGTCATTGAATGCATTTGTCCGTACAACATCTTCATATGGGGAGGCTCAGTTCCATAATGACTTTGCTGCATTTCAATGCCACTGTCTCTCATACTTTGATCATTCATATGAGCAAAGGGGTTTGTGCTTGACAACGACAGATGAGCATGTGGGTAATTGTCACTGGCCATTATCAATGGTTGTTTATTATGTGCAGTAAATGGGTTTGACATTGCACCAGTAGGGGGCAGCTGGCGATCACCTGTTATGAACGGGTTGAGACTTTGTCCATGTTGGTAATCAATTTCACGTCTCAGGTTAGCGACATCAGACTGAGAGTACATGGTTGTAGTTGTGGGGGTTAACATGAATGGGTTAGAGTAGTTGATCACTTGCTCTTTATAGTTGGTAATTTCTCCATCAACGTTACTTCCATGGGCCGTCATCATCTTAACTCAGTTCATTGACTGACGAAATTGCCTCGTGCGTCCGTTATCATGAGTTAGCATATCATGTTTCCATAGTTTACAACTCACCGATAAAATCAGGATTTGTTTTCATATCCCGGACTCGAGCCCCCAATGTTACCTTTTTCTGTATTAACACTTTAAAGAGTACAGGAGAGTGTTATCTTCACTCTAGGGCCGAAGTGGTCATGTACAGTCACGTACTTAATTATTAACGTACTGTCCGGACTTCGGGGTAATTCCCTCTAGATGTGTGGTGGTGACAGTAAACCATTGGAAACCGTTATCTTCAGGACTGGGCATTTATTTCCATTGTATTCTTCATATCATGTGGTTGATTAATGTTACATATAATGTCACAACAAGCTACCTGCTTCTCTCGTTCCTGCGTACACACTGTCAATATTCGCTGATTGCCTAGCCCACCTGTATCCCACTATGCATCACTCTTAAAGGAGCAGACCCTAATCTTATAACACCGGATTAGAAAACACGGGAAACCAAACCTCAGCCAAGCTGGAAAACATGAACTAGAAACACGGGAACGGACTCACGAGGAAAAACAGGATAACAAGGGTTTTCACAAAGGAATAAACAGAGAAGCACGACAGGGTACAGGGGCGAACAGAAAACAATGGTGCGACACTGGTAAACAGGGGGCGGTACGTATATATACAGAACCAATTAGGAAGACAAGAAACAGCTGGGCCTGAAGGCTAGGACACAAGAACACTAACACAATGAATACATGAGGATTAGACTAGAACAATATTACAGGGACAGAAAGGATACAACAGGGCGCTAGTGAGCGGTGAATGGAGTAGTCGCATTTTTCTGAGCTCCCTCCTCAACTTCTAATTTTGTATAAAAAACACACGTTTGCTTGAAAAAGTATCAACAGACTAAATATAACACTACCGCTGTTGTGAAGGGCCAGATTAAACCGAATATATATATTTATTATATATATTTAATTGTATTTGTATATTCTCTAATATTCCTTGATATCCCTTGTATATTCCTTGTACAATATGCATTGAATATCCATTCTAGCCTACTGAACATCCCATAATAGTCTCCATTCTACTATTGGTCGAGACCTTGGTGCCAGGCTGCCATACCCCCCAGACCCAGTTCAAACGTACCGCTCAACATGTACGAACAAGTCCTAGTTCCGCGTAGGAATCTGGCTACCGCACCACTAACGGTACTATTTGTTCATAGTGCGTATATATACTGCTCTACTAAAGTAGGACTTCCTTTTTAGTCCAGTTTCTTACCCTCCAATAGAGTGACAGACGTAAAGCCTCCCCGCGACGCCATGTGTGGGAGTAAGGCCAAGTTCGGCCTACCATCGGTATTGAGACATCGTGTATATTAATATTTGAATAGTCATATTTGGCACTATATCGTCGAGTTGGACGTAGTCTATTAAGCTAATAATAGTCTATTCATGTGTAGTGCTTCGTGCGGTGAGAATACTATCGTAGTCAGTACCCCATCGTTTCGGGCAGAGAACTGGCTGCTTATCCAGGATGGTCGACCCCATGTGAGACTGCATCCGAGGAGCCCCAGAGCCGACGAGCGAGTGGACCTGCATACCGGATTATTCTACCGACGACAGCCCGCCTTCCCAGGCACGGATTATGCTTTGTGTACAGTGATTATTCCATGGATAAAGACCCCCGACACTGCCGTGTGTTGGAACCCCCCCCCCTGGAGAGGACGCAAGGTGAGGAGACGCTCTGCAAGACGAGGTCGCTTCACGTCTCTCCCCCGTGGACCGGAGAGAGCCGGCTCACAGAGAGTCCACCTGCTTTCATCTGTGGTCCAAGGATCGCTGGCGCACCGAGCTGCACAACTGTGGGTTCACCCAGGATACCCTTGGCCGGACGAGGCAGCCAGACTCTACCCCCCCCCCCCCCCTCCTACTCCTGTTGCCTTACAAGCGACCGGATTAACCCCCCTAGTGTATCCAGTCTTATAATCATTAAAGTATCATTGCTGTTATTCCTTAACTATTCCAGGTCGTATATTTACCACCTGCGCCATCAGAGATTGGACATTCTCTATTGATATACCGACGAATACTCTTTGCCATAAAAGTGCATACTATTTCAATTCATAAATGTAATTAAGTGATTAAGTGCTTGCTCTACACACCATTGCTGTGTAGGAATAAATACATACTTCGACTTCGTACATTTGTGTTGGATCCGTTTCATCTACGTGAGAGTGTTTATCATAATATATTTATGCCGAGTACTGGGTGGCCGAATATTAAGTACAAAGGTAGTGGTAGTAAGTATCATATCTAGTAATACAGTCAGGGAATTGTACCCCTCAGTTCCAATTGGTCCTTCGAGCCGGAGGGTAATTAGTGTAATATTAATATAGTGTTATTAATATTGAAATGGCCTATGATGAACACTCCACGAAACGATCCTCCTAACCAACACCCGCAGCGCGAACGACGGCTCCCTCAGTACTTAGAGGCTTACGCTGTCAGTCAACAACCTAGTCTTCTACTAACAGTAAACGCGGTAAAACTAGAAAGTAAAAGTATGTCTAACACCAACGCCCAGACTACCCCGACCGTAGAGGCCCCTACGGGTTCTAATGTAACTGACCAAGTTCACGGTGGGGACCAGTGGGAACCAGACATGACTTCACACCCCGCCAGTACTGAAGAAGTAGTCCCCGATGAGTCCCGGGAGGAATACAACGCTACCGAGAGAGAACTCGGCACGGAAGAAGACGGGGAGAGCACCGTGGAGATAGAGCTCCAAGGCTCCGCAAGGAGTACCCAGAGGGAAGGCTCCCCTATACAACCGCCTTCTCCCAGCGAGGCAGAGAGGACCCTACAGCAGGCCTTCCTCATCAGCCTGAACGCCGCTGCTGAACGCGACCGACTGCAGATCCAGCAGCGGAGCGAAGAAGAGCATATACGTCTAGAAATAAGACGCATTCAGATGGAAGAGAATGTGGCCCGAGACCGAGCAGACAGCCAGCGAGCAGCTGCTGGTGCTCTACGGGACGCAGAGCGCGACAGACAGCAAGCGCAACTAATAGAACAGCTGATCAGACGGACAACACCCTCTCCCTCCGCCAGAGGCTCCAGGAACTCGTCTAGACACACATCCAGGGCGGCATCCCCTAGCCGAGTAAACAACCCTGAACTTGACCAACAGACGAGGTCTATACCCCCCACAGACCACCTCCCCCCACCGGTCCAAGCGAGACCTAGCAACCGGGAAGGAGCAGCATATCCTGTGGAGAGGCTAAACCAGAGACTACAAGCACTGGATGACCTAACTGAAGACAAAGAGGAAGAGGAGGAGAACCACGCCCGACGACAGCACAGTACTCTACCGGACCAGGAGGTCCGGTACAGCCCAGGCTATACTCCCGCGGAGCTGCGCTACAGACCCCCGACTCTATACCCGGGTGAGCACGACGCACGACCCGCACCGAGGAACAGCACCTGGACAAGCGGGCCATGGTACACTGCCGGTACCAGCCCATACCAAGGAGCGGGAGGAGACTCGCCTAGGAGGCCTCTCCCCCAACGCTCGCCGATGTATCCACAGTCAGCGTCATACATTGGCCCGCCTATGGTACCCGACTTCACCCAAGAGAACCGGGCCCAGTATACAGAACTCCGCATGTGTCTGGAGACCATGTTGGTGGATGTATTGGATGAACGCCATAAATACGCCATCCTACTGAAGCACTTAAAGGTACCCCGCGCACATAATATAGCGCTCGCCTACGCGACTTCCACCACCCCATACACAGCAGCGCTGGTAGCATTGGACCAGAGGTATGGGCGCATATGGGATTACGTGATCCAGGAGATCCGACACATCGACCGCTTACCCCCAGCAATAGACAATCGAGCACTGGACGACCTGTCCATCAGAGTGCAGTCCCTGGTAGGGATGTTGGGAGCGCAGAGAGAGAAGGGGAGGCATGAACTTTACACCAACTCAAATGTGGAAAGGATCTTGGAGAAGCTGCCGCCCGCTCGACAGGAGCGTTTTAGGCGGCAGAGAGACCACCGAGACCCGAATGGCCCCGAACCGAACCTCCTCGATCTAGCAGACTTCCTGGCGAGAGAAGTCAGCAGCCTACGGCTAGATACATTCGGACGGAGCACCCCTGGCTCCAGAGAAGGAACCAGACGACTAAATGATGGAAGAAGATTGGTGACTGTGATGCACCAATCGGAGTCAGTACCGAGCAGCAGGAGCCACAGTACCCCCTCCAGAACGGAGAAGTGGAAGATAGTGTGCCCCTACTGTGAGAAAGAACACTGGCTAGCGCAATGTGACTCCTTCCCCAAGCTGAACGCGGAGGAAGCAAGTCAATGGATAAAGTCCAACAAGCGCTGTTTTCGCTGTGCGCGCTCACACATGGCAGCCGAATGCCGCTTAAAGAAAAGGTGCACCAAGTGCGATGGAGCCCATCTGGACATACTTCACGACAGTAACAGACGGCGCCCTTCACCCGCACCATCCAGCAGCAAAGTGAGCGTCATGTACATCGATCCCGCCAGCAGCAGTGGAGCCCGAGTACTCCTAAAAGTAGTGCGCGTGACACTAAGCTACCAGAATAAAGTCCTGGACACTTACGCCGTCCTCGATGACGGGTCAGAGAAGACCCTTCTGCTCGCCTCCGCTGCGGCCCAGCTAGGGCTGCGGGGAAGCGAAACCCAAATGACAATTCGGACAATAAGACAAGATTTGAAGACGATAAAGGGCGAGAATGTCTCATTCTCTATCGCAGCAAGCGGCCAGCCTGAGCGACGGTACCAGATTACAGACGCTTTCACCAGCCAAGAAATAGGACTGTCGCGGTACACATACCCCGTCGCCAAGCTGATGGAGAAATATGCACATCTGCGCAAGTTACCGATCCCGCTCATAGACAATGCTATGCCGACCCTGTTGATAGGCTCCGACCATGCAGACCTCATTGTCCCGATAGACCGGGTTCATACCGGACCCCGAGGCTGTCCTGCAGCAGTCGAGACCCGTTTGGGATGGACTCTCCAAGGCCCGCTCGCCAAATCTCTCAACCGAAATACAGCCACTAGATGTCTCCACTCCCGAGTCACAGAGGGAGAAACCGCACTCCTGCAACACGTAGAGCGGTTATGGACCTTGGAACAAATGCCCTTTAAGAACGGAAAGAAAGACATTCGCTCTAAAGATGACATTTACGCCATTCACCACCTCGAGACAGGGACCAAGAGAGTCCCGGTCAACGGCGTGTTGAGATACGCCACGCCACTCCTGCGGCGAGAAGGAATGCCTACTTTCCACGCCAAGACAGACGCCACAGAACGGTACCTGCTGAACACGGAGCGGCGCTTAGCCAAGAACCCCGCCCAAGAGAGTGTATACCGCGCTGAGATTGAGAAGCTCATCACAGCGGGACACGTCACAAAGATGGACATTAAAGAGGCTGACCAGACCACTGAATCGTGGTACGTGCCTCACCACAAGGTCCATCACAACGGTAAAGACCGCATAGTATTTAACTGCAGCTACCAGATCGGATCCCAAAATCTGAATAAAGAGTTACTGCCCGGTCCCACACTCGGCCCCTCCCTACTCTGCGTTCTACTCCGCTTCCGCCAGGAAAAGGTGGCCATCAGCGGGGACATTAAAGGAATGTTCCTGCAGGTGAGATTAGTAGAGGAGGACAAGCCCCTGTTGCGGTTCCTATGGAGAGAGAAGCCAGGAGATGAGCACCCAGCCATCTACCAATGGGAAGTCCTCCCCTTCGGAACGACGTGCAGCCCCTGCTGTGCTACATTTGCACTACAGAAACATGTAGCAGAGGACCCAGCAACGGACGAAGAGGTCCGACACAGCGTAAAGAACAGCTTCTACGTAGACAACTGTCTACAAAGCCTTTCAACCCAGGAAGAAGCCGAGGCTCTCCTGATTAAACTCCGCGCCTCATTGATCAAAGGCGGCTTTGATCTCAGGCAGTGGGCCAGCAGCGATCCGCAAGTACTGCGCAGCCTCTCCTCCGAGGACAAGGCAGCCAGCAGCGAGACCTGGATGGCTACAATCCCGGGAGAAGCCCAGGAGATGACCCTGGGATTGGTGTGGCGATTCAAAACAGATTCGCTTCACTACAGACACAAGCCCCTGACTACGGAGCAGGGAAGGCCGGCGGCGGCGCCGACCACCAGACGGAGTGTGTACACAACACTCGCCCGACAATATGACCCGCTAGGATGTATTCTACCGTACACCACCAGGGCAAAAATGATTGTACGAGCATTGTGGGACAAGGACCAGGGCTGGGACGACCCCATTCCCGCACACCTTGCATCCACCTGGAGAGAGTGGGAGATGGAGCTCCACTCACTCCCAGGCGTTAATATGCGCCGAAGCTACTTCCCACCCACGGTGAGGCCAGAGACATGTAAAATGGACTTACACGTCTTCAGTGACGCCTCAGAGGTCGCATACGGATCAGTAGCCTACTTGCGGGCCCAAGAAGAGGGGGGAGAGATCTACACAGCATTTGTCCTCGCCCGCTCGAGAATAGCCCCACGCAAGCAACAATCTATCCCACGCCTAGAGCTCTGCGCAGCCCTAGCCGGAGCGCACCTAGCCACGCTCATCCAACGTGAGCTCACCATACCGGTGTCTAGAACAATCCTGTGGTCAGATTCCACGACAGTACTCGCCTGGATCAAATCGGACTCATGCAAGTACAAAGTCTTCGTGGGAGTCAGAGTCACTGAGATTCAAGACTTAACCGAAGAGTTAACCGGAGAAACAGAGTGGCGCTACGTTGATACAAAACAGAACCCAGCTGACGTCATCACCCGGGGAATGCCCCTAGATGACCTCACCCGTCGCAATGTCTACAATGACGGCCCAGCATTCCTAAAGCTCCCGGAAGGAGAGTGGCCCACGCCTATCCCGAGGGAAGCCAGTCAGGAGGAGGCTGAGAATAAGAAGCCTGTGTTCTGTGGATTGAGCACTGTTATCTCCGCAGACCCCAACATAGATGATTGCACTACCATAGAGAGTGCACAACAAGGGACAAACTTCAAAGGCGGCGAAAGAGAGCTGAGAGAGAGCTTCCAAGCTATGGGCCCAGAACTTAAGACCCACCTCGCTCCAGCACAGATTGACTTCCAATTCAACCCCCCAAACGCACCCCACTTCGGTGGTACTTGGGAACGGGAAGTGCGTTCCATAAAGACAGCCCTGTACGCAGTACTTGGGGCCCAGACTGTGGCGGAAGAAGTCCTAATGACAGTCCTCACGGAGATTGAGGGAGTATTGAACTCTAAGCCCCTCGGCTACGTCTCCAGCGATGTGGCGGATATCGACCCAGTTACCCCCAACACACTCCTGATGGGGCGGCTAGATCCTGCGTTACCCCAGACAATGTACCGGCCTGAAGAAGCGAACGGCCGACGAATGTGGAGGTACAGCCAAGTATTAGCCGACAAGTTTTGGAGCAGATTCCTACTGCACTACCTACCGTCTCTACAGACCCGCCAGAAGTGGGTAAAGGAGAGAGACAATTTGACAGAAGGAACAGTCGTCATGATTATTGATCAATCACTGCCCAGAGCTATGTGGCCGGCCGGCCGCGTAAGCAAAGTGATCACCGGTGCCGACGGCAAGGTCCGAGCAGCTGAAGTGCTTGTCCAGGGTCGCACTTACACCCGTCCCGTGGCGAGGCTCATAGAACTGCCCCGACTCCCAGACACAATCGATGATGACCATGACCCTATAACCCTATGACTTTGCGAAGTTGACTGACCCCTACAGCAAACCCTTATGTGTAAATGGACAACGCGATTGATCTGTCTCTGCTTAACTGATTAGGTCTGGGACCAGTCAGGGGGTGGCTGTTGTGAAGGGCCAGATTAAACCGAATATATATATTTATTATATATATATATTTAATTGTATTTGTATATTCTCTAATATTCCTTGATATCCCTTGTATATTCCTTGTACAATATGCATTGAATATCCATTCTAGCCTACTGAACATCCCATAATAGTCTCCATTCTACTATTGGTCGAGACCTTGGTGCCAGGCTGCCATACCCCCCAGACCCAGTTCAAACGTACCGCTCAACATGTACGAACAAGTCCTAGTTCCGCGTAGGAATCTGGCTACCGCACCACTAACGGTACTATTTGTTCATAGTGCGTATATATACTGCGCTACTAAAGTAGGACTTCCTTTTTAGTCCAGTTTCTTACCCTCCAATAGAGTGACAGACGTAAAGCCTCCCCGCGACGCCACGTGTGGGAGTAAGGCCAAGTTCGGCCTACCATCGGTATTGAGACATCGTGTATATTAATATTTGAATAGTCATATTTGGCACTATATCGTCGAGTTGGACGTAGTCTATTAAGCTAATAATAGTCTATTCATGTGTAGTGCTTCGTGCGGTGAGAATACTATCGTAGTCAGTACCCCATCGTTTCGGGCAGAGAACTGGCTGCTTATCCAGGATGGTCGACCCCATGTGAGACTGCATCCGAGGAGCCCCAGAGCCGACGAGCGAGTGGACCTGCATACCGGATTATTCTACCGACGACAGCCCGCCTTCCCAGGCACGGATTATGCTTTGTGTACAGTGATTATTCCATGGATAAAGACCCCCGACACTGCCGTGTGTTGGAACCCCCCCCCCCTGGAGAGGACGCAAGGTGAGGAGACGCTCTGCAAGACGAGGTCGCTTCACGTCTCTCCCCCGTGGACCGGAGAGAGCCGGCTCACAGAGAGTCCACCTGCTTTCATCTGTGGTCCAAGGATCGCTGGCGCACCGAGCTGCACAACTGTGGGTTCACCCAGGATACCCTTGGCCGGACGAGGCAGCCAGACTCTACCCCCCCCCCCCTCCTACTCCTGTTGCCTTACAAGCGACCGGATTAACCCCCCTAGTGTATCCAGTCTTATAATCATTAAAGTATCATTGCTGTTATTCCTTAACTATTCCAGGTCGTATATTTACCACCTGCGCCATCAGAGATTGGACATTCTCTATTGATATACCGACGAATACTCTTTGCCATAAAAGTGCATACTATTTCAATTCATAAATGTAATTAAGTGATTAAGTGCTTGCTCTACACACCATTGCTGTGTAGGAATAAATACATACTTCGACTTCGTACATTTGTGTTGGATCCGTTTCATCTACGTGAGAGTGTTTATCATAATATATTTATGCCGAGTACTGGGTGGCCGAATATTAAGTACAAAGGTAGTGGTAGTAAGTATCATATCTAGTAATACAGTCAGGGAATTGTACCCCTCAGTTACAACCGCCGTGGAAAGTTGAGATTATATGGAATTTACCGATGGGAAGGGGCCAAACAAACAAAAAGGCAACCGCAGCTGGCAAACGACAAACAATGGCCACTACGAGAAAAGCAGCAGCAGCCCAAACATCTGACGACACTGCCAGCGCTGCTATTCTGGCTGCAATTGAAAGCCAGGGTAAGAGTCTGAAGAAAGCGATGGACGAGACCCGAGTCTCTATCACATCCCGTTTGGACAAGTTTGAAGCCACTTTGGTATCCCTGCAGTCCGAGCAGAACAGCGTGAAGCAGCTAGTGACGGGGATAGAAGTGACGGTGAACGACCACGACGCGCGTCTGAAACTCCTGGAAGAATCCCAAAAATCCTTACGGAAGGAAAACACAGAACTCCGGGCTAAGCTCAACGACTTAGAGGGCCGGTCCCGCCGGCTGAACCTCAAATTCGTGGGAATCAAAGAGGGCGAGGAGAAGGGAAGGCCTACTGACTTTGTGACCGAGTTGGTCTCGCAACTACTTGGCAGTGAAAACTTCACCAAGCCAATTAAAGTGGACAGAGCCCATCGTATCCTGTTAGCCAAGCCCGCTGAGGGGGAGAAACCACGCACCATTATCGCCAAGATGCACCACGACAAAGACAAGGACCGGGTCCTGCGTCTCAGCCGCGAGCACGGTCCTCTTTACTACAAAGGATCCAGAGTGTATATTTTTCCTGATTATACAGCGGACGTGATGACCCAGCGCAGAGCCTTCAGTGATGTGATGAAGACCCTCCGAGAGGCAAATGTGAAATACAGCCTACGCTTCCCAGCCAAGTTGCGCGTCGAGCACAACTCTACTGTCACAATGTTTGGCACCCCGGAGGAGGCTGTGCGCTTTTCCAAGACTCTCTCAACTGATGGACCTGGTCCCATGCTGGCGGTCTCAAGCTGACTGTATATTTATAAACTGATTTGTTGACTATTCAACATAAAACACGTGTGAACACTTTATTATTTTTCATCCACTGAGTTGTGGAGGGACAGCTGTCTAGGTATTGGTAACTATAACGTTAACCGGTGCAATGCGATGCCTATTCTTTTGCCCAGCTGTCTTCGTGAGTATATGGGGATTTTGCCGTTCAGTTTTGGTAAGCGGCGGTGGGGGGGTGGGGGGGTTTATTGTGTTGCCAGTCCTTATTGTTATATTTTTGTATCTGAAGTCTCTTTCAAGAAGGTGGATGATCAATGGATTAAAATGTACTTCATATACCATGCTGTTTGTATTAAGATTGTTATCACTTGGTCGTGATGACGCAAGGGGTTAATATATCGGGGGGTGAGAAGCCTATTACGATGGTGTCATGGAACACTAAAGGATTGGGTAGTGCAGTTAAAAGGGGAAAAGTATTTGCTCATTTGAAAACATTGTCTGCAGATATTATATTTTTACAAGAGACCCATATAGCTCCAACGGAACAGAGGCGCCTGAGGAAGCACTGGGTGTCACAAGTGTACCCCGGAGGCAGATATGTCATGGTGTCTGGTAGCATTAATTCACTACCAATAACATGCCTGAATATTTATGGTCCTAACATTGACGACCCAAGCTTTTTTCGTAAAATATTTGACATAATCCCTGATCTGAATACCACCAACTTGATTTTAGGTGGAGATTTTAATTGCTATCTAGATCCCTATCTTGATCGTACGTCCACTCGTCCGCCTCCGACCATTAATTCCGTTGGAGTACTAAACAATTTAATGCGTTCTATGAACATAGTTGACATATGGAGATTGCAGCACCCTACAGACAGGGATTATTCTTTCTTTTCCCACGTCCACAAATCGTATACAAGAATAGATTATTTTCTTGTCGATGCTAAATTTATATCTAGTGTGCTGCAAACTAAATATCATAGCATCCTTATTTCAGATCATGCGCCAATCACTATGTTGGTAAAGCTGGCACTGCCACAGACGCGATACAGTTGGCGCTTCAACCCCTCTTTGCTCTCGGAGAAAGCATTTCGCGATCAAATGAGATCTCGACTCATTGAGTTTATGGAGACTAATGATACCGGTGATGTCTCCGACGCTACACTATGGGAGTCTCTTAAGGTGGTATTGAGAGGGCACATTATATCTTATGAAGCCTTTGGAAAGAGAGAAAGACGTAAGCGCCTGGCTGAGATTGAGGCACGGCTCCCCTCGCTGGAGCAGGTTTACAGACTATCACAATCCCAAATGGACTTAAATAACATTTTAAAATTGAAGTATGAATACAATTCTATTCTGGGCAAGCAGGTTAGTACCCTCCTCCTTAAACTCAGACAGAAGCACTTTGAACTAAGTGATAAACCAGACAGACTGTTGGCTAGGCAGCTGAGGGGTGTACAGGCCAGCCAGGCAATTCATAGTATCAAATCTATATCGGGCAGCTTGCTGACTAACCCTAAAGACATAAATGACCGTTTTAAAGAATTTTATACTGGCCTTTATACCTCTAGATGCCATGCCCCAGACTCTGAGGTTGAGAGCTTCCTGGACAATATTGATATGCCAGTGCTTAGTGATAAGGCAAGGGATGAGCTAGATGCTGATTTCAGCCTGCAGGAAATAACAAGTGCAATAAAGTCTTTCCCTAGCGGGAAGGCCGCTGGCCCGGATGGGTATGGGGCGGAGTTTTATAAAACTTACAGTGACATTTTGGCCCCTCTACTTCTTAGAATGATTCAACATTCTATCACTAATAATGTCTTCCCTGACTCCCTCTACGAAGCAAATGTGTGCCTTTTACTCAAGAAAGGTAGGGATGGGACTGATCCAGCAGGGTTCCGGCCTATAAGTTTGTTAAATTTTGACCAAAAGACAGTTGCCAAGGTGTTGGCCACTAGGTTGGCTCAGCATGTCGGATCTCTCGTCCACTCCGACCAAACGGGATTCATTCCTGGCAGGCTTGCTTTTTCTAATATTCGGAAATTACTAAACATATTGTACTCTAACCAAAGAAAGGACACTAAGCCGGCGATCATATCACTTGACGCTGAAAAGGCATTCGACCAGATCGAATGGAAATATATGTTCAGTGTCCTCCAGCGCTTTGGTTTCGGTGACAGGTTTCGTTCTCTTATTGGAATGTTGTATGCTCATCCCAGAGCTTCCATTCTTACCAATTCTGATAGATCTGACTCCTTCCCACTCCATCGCGGCACCCGACAAGGATGTTGTATTAGTCCCTTACTGTTCAATTTAGCCCTCGAACCCCTGGCTATTAGTATCAGGAGTCATCCCAACATCACAGGAATAAAGTTGGGAAAGCATGAGAGCCGTATTTCGCTATATGCGGATGATGTGGTCCTGTATCTTGCTGATCCTGCCTCCTCCGTCCCATGTCTCCTAGATTTAATCAGGCAGTTTGGTACTTTCTCTGGTTACTCCATTAACTGGGAGAAAAGTGTGTTCATGCCCATCTCAGGGAGCCTAGACTCTTCCTTTACTGACAGCTTACCCTTTAAAATAGAATATGACCACTTCACCTATCTGGGAGTAGTTATACCAAAGGATCCCAAACTCCTATTTAAACTGAACTTTGGTGAAATGGTCTCAAAATTGAAGAAAAATATGGAGAGGTGGAGAATTTTGCCAGTGTCTTTGGTGGGGCGTGTGAATGTCATAAAAATGGTGGTTCTCCCCAGGTTCCTTTATCTTTTTCAGAGCGTGCCTATTTTTTTGACTGCCTCTTTCTTTAAACAGATAGACACTATACTTCTGCCATTTGTCTGGGGCTATAAAGCACATCGTATTTCAAAAGCACACTTGCAGAAGCCAAAGCATATGGGGGGGCTGGCCCTGCCGGTATTCCAGCACTACTACTGGGCTGCTAATGCAAGGGCCATGACCTTCTGGCAAGATTACTTCATAGGTGATGCTACAGTAGCCATGGACGCCCCCAGGTGGCTAGACATGGAGGCGCATGTGAACCTAAAAAGCTCTCTTCCTGCAATGTTATTTTCTAAGTGTGATACGATTAATAAAATGGCTCTCAACAATTTTATCCTTCGGAACTCACTGAGAATATTGAGTCAAATCAAAAAGGTTTTCAAAGTACCTTCAACCTCGGCATATGCTCCAATATGTGATAACCATAATTTTCCCCCTGGTCAATCTGATATTGTTTTTTCATTATGGAAGGGAAAGGGACTGGCCACTATTAAAGATCTATATGTTGATCGTCACTTTGCCTCATTTAACGAACTTAAGTCTAAGTTTAATCTCACAAGCTCACACTTCTTTCGTTACCTGCAGGTTAGAAATTATGTCTGCAGTAATATCCCAGACTTTGAGACATGTCCTGCTGACTACCAGTTTTATAATCTCATGAGCCGATCACCAGTTTCAAAACACCTGATATCTGATTTTGTTTCATATTTCTCTGTCCAATCTATGGCTTCCTCCGACCACATTAAAGATGTATGGTCCACAGAGCTTAGTATGGACATCTCTGATGAGATGTGGGAGGAGGGGCTTAGCAGGATACATAAATGTTCTATTAATGCCAGAGTCCAACTTATACAGTTTAAGGTCATTCACAGACTACATTACTCTAAAACCAAACTGCATAGAATCTATCCCTCTGTATCGCCTATCTGTGATCGTTGCATGTCCGCAGAGGGTAATCTTTCACATATGTTTTGGTTTTGTCCCAAGCTATTTAAGTACTGGGTAGATATTTTTGACTGGTATACCAAGGCGTACAAAAGAGAGATTGCCCCAGACTGCCTTCTAGCTTTACTCGGCTGTTCAGCTAACACTGCAGAATTACCTTACAATGAGCAGGAGGCCCTGATGTTTGGTATGGCTGTGGCCAAAAGAATTATCCTGAAGGAATGGAAAGACACGTCGTCTCCAAATTTTAAAAGGTGGCTCACTGAGATGGTCTCCTCTCTGCAGCTGGAAAGCATTCGTCACAGTAGGTCTGAGACCTTGAACAAATTTGAAATGATATGGGGTCCCTTTTTGGAATGCTTAGCTAGAACATAAGTGCTTCTCAATGTCCTCCTGTGTATTTTCTGTACTATGTATTGACAACACTACTATGTATGTGTGTATATATATATGTATATATATATGTATGTGTATATATGTCAGAGAATCAGCCCCTTGCGTCCTTAGTGTATAGCATTTGACATGGTGTATGTTTGTTCATTGATGTGACAGTGTCTGGCAACATACTGTTTGTGTTCTTTTTATTTATTTTTTATTTTCTTTGTGTTTGTGATTTGTCTTGATGTATGTTTGTGAAACTATAAAAGCTGAAAATAAAATATTATAAAGAAAGGATACAACAAGACAAGGACACTAGACTAATAGGCAGGTACATTACAGATTACATGAGACAAGGTTGTGAGCCAGGCAGAGGCTATGACATGTGATGGAATGAAAATGAACGATGACAATAACATAGTCCAGAACGGCGTAGTACCGCCGATGAGCACACGATGGTGCCAGAGGATAAATGTTCAAAAAGTTCAGATTATGACAGTACCCCCCCTCCCCCCCCCCGAAGGGGCGGCTCCCAGATGACCCACAAGATCGACCAGGAACAGGCAGGGCGAAGGGCAGAGACCCCGGAAAAAACTGGGGACGAGGACACGGAAAACTGGAGCAGGGGGGCCGGGGAACAGGACCAGAGGGGAGCCCAGAGAAGGGCGCACAGGGCACGGGACCAGGGGCACTGGAGAGGGGGACAGAGGCCCGGAGAGGAGGGACAAAGACGGGGACAGAGGCCCGGAGAGGGGGGCTGGAGACAGGGACAGAGGCCCGGAGAGGGGGGCTGGAGACGGGGACAGAGGCCCGGTGAGGGGGGCTGGAGACGGGGACAGAGGCCCGGAGAGGGAGGCTGGAGACGGGGACAAAGGCCCGGTGAGGGGGGCTGGAGACGGGGACAGAGGCCTGGTGAGGGGGGCTGGAGACGGGGACAGAGGCCCGACGGAGGAGGCCGGACAGGGGGACAGAGGCCTGGTGAGGGGGCCCGGAACAAAGGAGCAAGGGCGACAACTCCGGAGCAGGGCCCCGGACGGGGGCCACTCCAGGTGCAGACCTCGGGACCGAACCAGGGGGCCCGGAGAAGAGGGGCGAAGGCGACGACCCCGGAGCAGGACCCCGGATGGGGGCCACTCCAGGTGCAGACCTCGGGACCGAACCAGGGGGCCCGGAGAAGAGGGGCGAAGGCGACAACCCCGGAGTAGGACCCCGGACGGGGGACACTCCCTCCAGGTGCAGATCTCGGGACCGGGCGCAGGACCCCGGATGGGGGTCCCTCCCGGCGCAGACCTCGGTGCAGACCTCGGCGTTGACCACGGGGCAGACCATGGCGTAGACCACGGCGCAGGGCTGGGCCAGACGAGGAGCTGGGACCAAACGAGGAGCCGGGACCAGACGAAGAGCCGGGACCAGACGAGGAGCCGGGACCAGACGAGGAGCCTGGACCAGACGAGGAGCCGGGACCAGACGAGGCGCCGGGACCAGACGAGAAGCCAGAGGCAGGCGACTCCCCGGGGACAGGAGCAGGAGCACGACCCGGACTAGACGTCGGGGTCTCCCCGGGAGCCGGAGGAGGAACAGGGGCAGCTAGAGCTACTCTAGCAGGGGCTAAACTGGCAGTAGAGACTGGGTTAGCTACCTGGGTAGTGCTAGCTGCAGGACCTGTGCTAGCTGCTAGGGCTACACTAGCGGGGGCTAGGCTGGCAGTAACGGCTGGGTTAGCTGCCCTGGCGGTGCTAGCTGCAGGGCCTGTACAAGCTGCGGAGGGTGCACTAGCCGAGAGGGCTTGGGTGCTAGCTGTAGGTGCTACACTAGCCGGCGGGGCTAAGGCGCTAGCAGTAGGAACTCTAGCGTGTGGAACTGAGGGACTAGGCGTAGGAACCCTAGCAGACGGGACTGAAACGCTAGCAGCAGGAGCTCTAGCGGACAAGACTAAGAGGCTAGCAGCAGGGGCTCTAGCGGACGAGACTGATGTGCTAGCAGCAGGGGCTCTAGTGGATGAGACAGAGGTGCTAGCAGCAGGGGCTCTAGTGGACATGGCCAAAAGGCTAGCAGCAGGGGCTCTAGCGCACGAGACAGAGGTGCTAGCAGCAGGGGCTCTAGCAGACGTGACCAAAAGGCTAGCAGCAGGGGCTCTAGCAGACGAGACTGAGGTGCTAGCTGCAGGGGCTCTAGCAGACGAGACAGAGGTGGTAGCTACAGAGGCTACATAGGCAATCTGGAGTAAGCTAGCAGGGGCTAAGCTAGCAGTGGGGGCTGTGCGAGTAGCCTGGGCTGAACTAGCTGATGGGGCTACTCTAGCAGCTGAGACCATGCTAGTCTTCTTAGGTTTGCTAGCCTTCTGAGACTTGCTAGCAGTGCATGCTACGCTAGCAGGCGGGGCTCTAGCGGACTGGATTGAGGCGGTAGCTACAGAGGCTACACTAGCGGCAGGGGCTATGCTAACCACGGAGGCCATGCCGGCCGAAGGGGCGGTCCCAGCATCTGAGGCTACGTTAGCTATAGGGCCTGTGCACGCGAGGGCAGCTAGGTAGGTAGCTACTGCAGAGGCTGCTCTATCACCAAAGGTTCTCCCAGCTGCAGAAGCCTCACTAGCAGTAGCAGGAGGGGCTAAGCTAGTGGTAAAGAACGAGCCTACACTGAGTCTCCTAACAGAAGAAACCATAGACTTAGCTGTGGGGACAGAGGTTCTGCTAGCTGCACTAGCTACGGGGGCTAGGCTAGCGGCTGTGCTAGTAGCCTGGGATGTGTTAGCAGAGAGAGCTAAGGGGGTAGCTGTCGAAGCTACATTGGCTAAGCTAACCACAGGGGCCTTGCCGGCCGACGGGGCGGTCCCAGCATCAGAGGCCTTGTTAGCTATAGGGCCTGTGTTAGTTGAGAGAGCTAAGGGGTAGCTGCCGAAGCTACATTGGCTACAGAGGCTAAGCTAACCACAGGGGCCTTGCCGGCGACGGGCGGTCCCAGCATCAGACGCTTTGTTAGCTATAGGGCCTGTGTAACTGAGGGGTACAATTCCCTGACTGTATTACTAGATATGATACTTACTACCACTACCTTTGTACTTAATATTCGGCCACCCAGTACTCGGCATAAATATATTATGATGAACACTGTCACGTAGATGAAACGGATCCAACACAAATGTACGAATTAGAAATAGGTCTTTATTTCTACACAGCGATGGTGTGTAGAGCAAGCACTTAATCAAATCAATCACATTTATGAATGGGAATTAGTATGCACTTTTATGGCAAGAGTATTCGTCGGTATATCAATAGAGAATGTCCAATCTCTGAAGGCGCAGGTGGTACATATACGACCTGGAATAGTTTAAGGAATAACAGCAATGATACTTTAATGATTATAGACTGGATACACTAGGGGGGGTTAATCCGGTCGCTTGTAAGCCGACAGGAGTAGGAAGGGGGGGGGGTAGAATCCGGCTGCCTCATCCGGCCAAGGGTATCCCAGGTGAACCCACTGTAGTGCCGTTCAATGCGCCGGCGATCCTTGGACCACAGATGAAAGCAGATGGACTCTTTGTGGGCCGGCGTCCTCCGGTCCACGGAGGAGAGACGTGAAGCGACCTCGTCTTGCAGAGCGTCTCCTCACCTTGCGTCCTCTCCAGGGGGGGGGTTCCAACACACGGCAGTGTCGGGGGTCTTTATCCATGGAATAATCAACGTATACAAAGCATAATCCGTGCCGGGGAAGGCGGGCTGTCGTCGGTAGAATAATCCGGTATACAGGTCCACTCGCTCGTCGGCTCTGGGGCTCCTCGGGTGCAATCTCACATGGGGTCGATCATCCTGGTTAAGCAGCCAGTTCTCTGCCCGAAACGATGGGGTACTGACTACGGTAGTATTCTCACCGCACGAAGCACTATATATTAACAGACTATTATTAGCTTAATAGACTACATCCAACTCGACGATATAGTGCCAAATATGACTATTCAAATATTAATATACACGATGTCTCAATACCGATGGTAGGCGAACTTGGCCTTACTCCCACACGTGGCGTCGCGGGGAGGCTTTACGTTTGTGACTCTATTGGAGGGTAAGAAACTGGACTGAAAAGGAAGTCCTACTTTAGTAGCGCAGTATATATACGCACTATGAACAAATAGTCCCATTAGTGGTGCGGTAGCCAGATTCCTACGCGGAACTAGGACTTGTTCGTACATGTTGAGCGGTACGTTTGAACTGGGTCTGAGGGGTATGGCAGCCTGGCACCAAGGTCTCGACCAATAGTAGAATGGAGACTATTATGGGATGTTCAGTAGGCTAGAATGGATATTCAATGCATATTGTACAAGGAATATACAAGGGATATCAGGGAATATTAGAGAATATACAAATACAATTAAATATATATATATAAATAAATATATATATTCGGTTTAATCTGGCCCTTCACAACAGCCACCCCCTGATTGGTCCCAGACCTAATCAGTTAAACAGAGACAGATTAATCGCGTTGTCTATTTACACATAAGGGTTTGCTGTAGGGGTCAGTCAACTTCACAAAGTCATAGGGTTATAGGGTCATGGTCATCATCGATTGTGTCTGGGAGTCGGGGCAGTTCTATGAGCCTCGCCACGGGACGGGTGTAAGTGCGACCCTGGACGAGCACTTCAGCTGCTCGGACCTTGCCGTCGGCACCGGTGATCACTTTGCTTACGCGGCCGGCCGGCCACATAGCTCTGGGCAGTGATTGATCAATAATCATGACGACTGTTCCTTCTGTCAAATTGTCTCTCTCCTTTACCCACTTCTGGCGGGTCTGTAGAGACGGTAGGTAGTGCAGTAGGAAACTGCTCCAAAACTTGTCGGCTAATACTTGGCTGTACCTCCACATTCGTCGGCCGTTCGCTTCTTCAGGCCGGTACATGGTCTGGGGTAATGCAGGATCTAGCCGCCCCATCAGGAGTGTGTTGGGGTCTGCGGAGATAACAGTGCTCAATCCACAGAACACAGGCTTCTTATTCTCAGCCTCCTCCTGACTGGCTTCCCTCGGGATAGGCCTGTGCCACTGTCCTTCCGGGAGTCTTAGGAATGCGGGGCCGTCACTGTAGACATTGCGACGGGTGAGGTCATCCAGGGGCATCCCCCGGGTGATGACGTCAGCTGGGTTCTGTTTTGTATCAACGTAGCGCCACTCTGTTTCTCCGGTTAACTCTTCGGTTAAGTCTTGAATCTCGGTGACTCTGACTCCCACGAAGACTTTGTACTTGCATGAGTCCGATTTGATCCAGGCGAGTACTGTCGTGGAATCTGACCACAGGATTGTTCTAGACACCGGTATGGTGAGCTCACGTTGGATGAGCGTGGCTAGGTGCGCTCCGGCTAGGGCTGCGCAGAGCTCTAGGCGTGGGATAGATTGTTGCTTGCGTGGGGCTATTCTCGAGCAGGCGAGGACAAATGCTGTGTAGATCTCTCCCCCCCTTTCTTGGGCCCGCAAGTAGGCTACTGATCCGTATGCGACCTCTGAGGCGTCACTGAAGACGTGTAAGTCCATTTTACATGTCTCTGGCCTCACCGTGGGTGGGAAGTAGCTTCGGCGCATATTAACGCCTGGGAGTGAGTGGAGCTCCATCTCCCACTCTCTCCAGGTGGATGCAAGGTGTGCGGGAATGGGGTCGTCCCAGCCCTGGTCCTTGTCCCACAATGCTCGTACAATCATTTTTGCCCTGGTGGTGTACGGTAGAATACATCCTAGCGGGTCATATTGTCGGGCGAGTGTTGTGTACACACTCCGTCTGGTGGTCGGCGCCGCCGCCGGCCTTCCCTGCTCCGTAGTCAGGGGCTTGTGTCTGTAGTGAAGCGAATCTGTTTTGAATCGCCACACCAATCCCAGGGTCATCTCCTGGGCTTCTCCCGGGATTGTAGCCATCCAGGTCTCGCTGCTGGCTGCCTTGTCCTCGGAGGAGAGGCTGCGCAGTACTTGCGGATCGCTGCTGGCCCACTGCCTGAGATCAAAGCCGCCTTTGATCAATGAGGCGCGGAGTTTAATCAGGAGAGCCTCGGCTTCTTCCTGGGTTGAAAGGCTTTGTAGACAGTTGTCTACGTAGAAGCTGTTCTTTACGCTGTGTCGGACCTCTTCGTCCGCTGCTGGGTCCTCTGCTACATGTTTCTGTAGTGCAAATGTAGCACAGCAGGGGCTGCACGTCGTTCCGAAGGGGAGGACTTCCCATTGGTAGATGGCTGGGTGCTCATCTCCTGGCTTCTCTCTCCATAGGAACCGTAACAGGGGCTTGTCCTCCTCTACTAATCTCACCTGCAGGAACATTCCTTTAATGTCTCCGCTGATGGCCACCTTTTCCTGGCGGAAGCGGAGTAGAACGCCGAGTAGGGAGGGGCCGAGTGTGGGACCGGGCAGTAACTCTTTATTCAGAATTTGGGATCCGATCTGGTAGCTGCAGTTAAATACTATGCGGTCTTTACCGTTGTGATGGACCTTGTGGTGAGGCACGTACCACGATTCAGTGGTCTGGTCAGCCTCTTTAATGTCCATCTTTGTGACGTGTCCCGCTGTGATGAGCTTCTCAATCTCAGCGCGGTATACACTCTCTTGGGCGGGGTTCTTGGCTAAGCGCCGCTCCGTGTTCAGCAGGTACCGTTCTGTGGCGTCTGTCTTGGCGTGGAAAGTAGGCATTCCTTCTCGCCGCAGGAGTGGCGTGGCGTATCTCAACACGCCGTTGACCGGGACTCTCTTGGTCCCTGTCTCGAGGAGGTGAATGGCGTAAATGTCATCTTTAGAGCGAATGTCTTTCTTTCCGTTCTTAAAGGGCATTTGTTCCAAGGTCCATAGCCGCTCTACGTGTTGCAGGAGTGCGGTTTCTCCCTCTGTGACTCGGGAGTGGAGACATCTAGTGGCTGTACTTCGGTTGAGAGATTTGGCGAGCGGGCCTTGGAGAGTCCATCCCAAACGGGTCTCGACTGCTGCAGGACAGCCTCGGGGTCCGGTATGAACCCGGTCTATCGGGACAATGAGGTCTGCATGGTCGGAGCCTATCAACAGGGTCGGCATAGCATTGTCTATGAGCGGGATCGGTAACTTGCGCAGATGTGCATATTTCTCCATCAGCTTGGCGACGGGGTATGTGTACCGCGACAGTCCTATTTCTTGGCTGGTGAAAGCGTCTGTAATCTGGTACCGTCGCTCAGGCTGGCCGCTTGCTGCGATAGAGAATGAGACATTCTCGCCCTTTATCGTCTTCAAATCTCGTCTTATTGTCCGAATTGTCATTTGGGTTTCGCTTCCCCGCAGCCCTAGCTGGGCCGCAGCGGAGGCGAGCAGAAGGGTCTTCTCGGACCCGTCATCGAGGACGGTGTAAGTGTCCAGGACTTTATTCTGGTAGCTTAGTGTCACACGCACTACTTTTAGGAGTACTCGGGCTCCACTGCTGCTGGCGGGATCGATGTACATGACGCTCGCTTTGCTGCTGGATGGTGCGGGTGAAGGGCGCCGTCTGTTACTGTCGTGAAGTATGTCCAGATGGGCTCCATCGCACTTGGTGCACCTTTTCTTTAAGCGGCATTCGGCTACCATGTGTGAGCGCGCACAGCGAAAACAGCGCTTGTTGGACTTTATCCATTGACTTGCTTCCTCCGCGTTCAGCTTGGGGAAGGAGTCACATTGCGCTAGCCAGTGTTCTTTCTCACAGTAGGGGCACACTATCTTCCACTTCTCCGTTCTGGAGGGGGTACTGTGGCTCCTGCTGCTCGGTACTGACTCCGATTGGTGCATCACAGTCACCGATCTTCTTCCATCATTTAGTCATCTGGTTCCTTCTCTGGAGCCAGGGGTGCTCCGTCCGAATGTATCTAGCCGTAGGCTGCTGACTTCTCTCGCCAGGAAGTCTGCTAGATCGAGGAGGTTCGGTTCGGGGCCATTCGGGTCTCGGTGATCTCTCTGCCGCCTAAAACGCTCCTGTCGAGCGGGCGGCAGCTTCTCCAAGATCCTTTCCACATTTGAGTTGGCGTAAAGTTCATGCCTCCCCTTCTCTCTCTGCGCTCCCAACATCCCTACCAGGGACTGCACTCTGATGGACAGGTCGTCCAGTGCTCGATTGTCTATTGCTGGGGGTAAGCGGTCGATGTGTCGGATCTCCTGGATCACGTAATCCCATATGCGCCCATACCTCTGGTCCAATGCTACCAGCGCTGCTGTGTATGGGGTGGTGGAAGTCGCGTAGGCGAGCGCTATATTATGTGCGCGGGGTACCTTTAAGTGCTTCAGTAGGATGGCGTATTTGTGGCGTTCATCCAATACATCCACCAACATGGTCTCCAGACACATGCGGAGTTCTGTATACTGGGCCCGGTTCTCTTGGGTGAAGTCGGGTACTATAGGCGTGCCAATGTATGACGCTGACTGTGGATACATCGGCGAGCGTTGGGGGAGAGGCCTCCTAGGCGAGTCTCCTCCCGCTCCTTGGTATGGGCTGGTACCGGCAGTGTACCATGGCCCGCTTGTCCAGGTGCTGTTCCTCGGTGCGGGTCGTGCGTCGTGCTCACCCGTGTATAGAGTTGGGGGTCTGTAGCGCAGCTCCGCGGGAGTATAGCCTGGGCTGTACCGGACCTCCTGGTCCGGTAGAGTACTGTGCTGTCGTCGGGCGTGGTTCTCCTCCTCTTCCTCTTCGTCTTCAGTTAGGTCATCCAGTGCTTGTAGTCTCTGGTTTAGCCTCTCCACAGGATATGCTGCTCCTTCCCGGTTGCTAGGTCTCGCTTGGACCGGTGGGGGGAGGTGGTCTGTGGGGGGTATAGACCTCGTCTGTTGGTCAAGTTCAGGGTTGTTTACTCGGCTAGGGGATGCCGCCCTGGAGGTGTGTCTAGACGAGTTCCTGGAGCCTCTGGCGGAGGGAGAGGGTGTTGTCCGTCTGATCAGCTGTTCTATTAGTTGCGCTTGCTGTCTGTCGCGCTCTGCGTCCCGTAGAGCACCAGCAGCTGCTCGCTGGCTGTCTGCTCGGTCTCGGGCCACATTCTCTTCTCTCTGAATGCGTCTTATTTCTAGACGTATATGCTCTTCTTCGCTCCGCTGCTGGATCTGCAGTCGGTCGCGTTCAGCAGCGGCGTTCAGGCTGATGAGGAAGGCCTGCTGTAGGGTCCTCTCTGCCTCGCTGGGGGAAGGCGGTTGTATAGGGGAGCCTTCCCTCGGGGTACTCCTTGCGGAGCCTTGGAGCTCTATCTCCACGGTGCTCTCCCCGTCTTCTTCCGTGCCGAGTTCTGTCTCGGTAGCGTTGTATTCCTCCCGGGACTCATCGGGGACTACTTCTTCAGTACTGGCGGGGTGTGAAGTCATGTCTGGTTCCCACTGGTCCCCACCGTGAACTTGGTCAGTTACATTAGAGCCCGTAGGGGCCTCTATGGTCGGGGTAGTCTGGGCGTTGGGGTTAGACATACCTTTACTTTCTAGTTTTACCGCGTTTACTGTTAGTAGAAGACTAGGTTGTTGACTGACAGCGTAAGCCTCTAAGTACTGAGGGAGCCGTCGTTCGCGCTGCGGGCGTTGGTTAGGAGGATCGTTTCGTGGAGTGTTCATCATAGGCCATTTCAATATTAATAACACTATATTAATATTACACTGATTACCCTCCGGCTCGAAGGACCAATTGTAACTGAGGGGTACAATTCCCTGACTGTATTACTAGATATGATACTTACTACCACTACCTTTGTACTTAATATTCGGCCACCCAGTACTCGGCATAAATATATTATGATGAACACTGTCACGTAGATGAAACGGATCCAACACAAATGTACGAATTAGAAATAGGTCTTTATTTCTACACAGCGATGGTGTGTAGAGCAAGCACTTAATCAAATCAATCACATTTATGAATGGGAATTAGTATGCACTTTTATGGCAAGAGTATTCGTCGGTATATCAATAGAGAATGTCCAATCTCTGAAGGCGCAGGTGGTACATATACGACCTGGAATAGTTTAAGGAATAACAGCAATGATACTTTAATGATTATAGACTGGATACACTAGGGGGGGTTAATCCGGTCGCTTGTAAGCCGACAGGAGTAGGAAGGGGGGGGGGTAGAATCCGGCTGCCTCATCCGGCCAAGGGTATCCCAGGTGAACCCACTGTAGTGCCGTTCAATGCGCCGGCGATCCTTGGACCACAGATGAAAGCAGATGGACTCTTTGTGGGCCGGCGTCCTCCGGTCCACGGAGGAGAGACGTGAAGCGACCTCGTCTTGCAGAGCGTCTCCTCACCTTGCGTCCTCTCCAGGGGGGGGGTTCCAACACACGGCAGTGTCGGGGGTCTTTATCCATGGAATAATCAACGTATACAAAGCATAATCCGTGCCGGGGAAGGCGGGCTGTCGTCGGTAGAATAATCCGGTATACAGGTCCACTCGCTCGTCGGCTCTGGGGCTCCTCGGGTGCAATCTCACATGGGGTCGATCATCCTGGTTAAGCAGCCAGTTCTCTGCCCGAAACGATGGGGTACTGACTACGGTAGTATTCTCACCGCACGAAGCACTATATATTAACAGACTATTATTAGCTTAATAGACTACGTCCAACTCGACGATATAGTGCCAAATATGACTATTCAAATATTAATATACACGATGTCTCAATACCGATGGTAGGCGAACTTGGCCTTACTCCCACACGTGGCGTCGCGGGGAGGCTTTACGTCTGTGACTCTATTGGAGGGTAAGAAACTGGACTGAAAAGGAAGTCCTACTTTAGTAGCGCAGTATATATACGCACTATGAACAAATAGTCCCATTAGTGGTGCGGTAGCCAGATTCCTACGCGGAACTAGGACTTGTTCGTACATGTTGAGCGGTACGTTTGAACTGGGTCTGAGGGGTATGGCAGCCTGGCACCAAGGTCTCGACCAATAGTAGAATGGAGACTATTATGGGATGTTCAGTAGGCTAGAATGGATATTCAATGCATATTGTACAAGGAATATACAAGGGATATCAGGGAATATTAGAGAATATACTAATACAATTAAATATATATATATAAATAAATATATATATTCGGTTTAATCTGGCCCTTCACAACAGCCTGTGTTAGTTGAGAGAGGGCTATCTGCTATCTACGGGGGCTAGGCTAGCGGCTGTACTAGTAGCCTGGACTGTGTTAGCAGGAAGAGTTAAGGGGGTAGCTGTCGAAGCTACAATGGCTACAGGGGCTAAACTAACCAAAACATTGTACTGAGATCATATCAACATTGCCGCTGACATAGTGATTTGGGTCAAAAGACAGCGTGTCACATAGCAACGAGAAGAGAGGCCGGGCCTGTCGTTGCTATGTCGAGAATATTATAATGTAGAGTTCCTTCCGGGTGTAAGTTAGATTCAGCTACGACACACAGACGAGAAGTGCTTGATCAGAGACTTTGAACCAATTTCCTCCCCCCCGGGGGAGGGGAAGACTGAAGTGCCACGATGACAGGCTTTTGGGATAACAGCTAGGCCGTGATGACCACCGAGCGGGGTGAAAGGAGAGATCATTAGAATAATGAATTTAGGCGGTCGCGTGGCGGGGATTGCGCCAGAAAATCAGGCGCAGAAAAAGAGGATTAAAAAAAAAAGAATAATTAATTTAGTTTCTTCCCAAGACTTTTCAAGGACAATACAGAAACTGGTTTCCATCTGATTTACGAGGTTTTGTTTATGGAATAAACAACGTCTTCCAAGAAAGGTATGAAGTTGCCAGTGTCGAATTCTTATGATTACGGATTGCATTAAAGGGGAATGACAAAGATTGTACAGCCAGTATGAGAAGGTCGACGTCGGAGAGAGAAATAAACACAACGCAGGAACTACACGAACACAGATGAAGAGATGATATAAGGCTGATTATGATCAAATCCAACAATAGGAACCGGTGCTACTATCGTTTAGGCGGGTGCAGCTTAGTGGGGAGGAGTATCGGGGGGAGGCCATCATTTCGGTGGTTCTGCCCCGGAGGGAGGGTTTTATGTGTTGTGGGGTCGCTGTGCGTGGGGTGGTTTTTTTTGGGCCCTGGGTTGCTGTGGTTTTGATGGTCTTGTCTCTGGGCCGTGGGGGCCCTGGGTTCTGGGTCTTGGGGAGTCGGACTGCCATTGACGTGTGGTGCTCTGGTTCTCTGGGATGCTGGCCATAGTGGAATAGAATGGCCCCTCCCCAGATGCGTTTCCAAATCTCAACAGAAAACTATACCACCCCATCAATGTTAAAATCATCTGTGACGCCCAGAACCACCCTCTCAACGTGGTCTCCCGCTGCCCAGGAGGTGCACATGACTCATACATCTTACAGAGCAGCTGTGTGGATGTGCACCTCGAGCAGGGAGACGCATGGCTAATTGGTAAATATCTTTGCGGAATTAATCAGGAAATCGCGGATATGCACTGGCCCCCTGGTTGATTACCCCACTCACTGGACTGATTTTCAGGACTCGTGACTCGACTTGGACTTGAGCACTGATGACTTGGACTTGATTGATTGATTGATTGATTGACTGATTGAATACTTTATTAACAGATTGCAGAATGGGTACAGTACAGCTCAATACATACAATTGTTAAGGGGATGCAGACCAGAGAAAGACTTTCGTCTTGTTTACATCAGGATCCCCCTTTTTCAATTCATCATAACATAATGACACACACGACATACAGATAGACAGTACTGCTACATCTATACATTTATGACATACCAGATTGGACTTGGACTCGAGCATTGACTGCATTTGGACTTGGAAGGTGCAGACGAGAACTCGGACTTGTTCATTGATAAATACAGTTATTTAAAAAAAATTATAATAGGCCCTAATAATTTGGCATAAGATATTGATGGCTAATGCATTTTGTTTGGCTATTGTGTCACAAAGTAAATAAACTCCCTTTGAAATGGTGACCACTGTGTTTTTTATGTTTAATGTAGACCTTTTTTTATTTGTACGTCAGCTCTTTGACTGCCAGAGTGGAGTGACCTCAACCTTGATGACTTGGACTTGGACTCGGACTAGGGTAATGGGGAATCGACTCTGACTCTTCTTTGGTGACTTGGATTTGGACTCGAACACTGGGGACTCGAGACTCGACTCGGACTCGAGATTTAGTGACTCGACTACAACACTGACTGTATATCCACATCTGTATGATTGTCACGTCCATCGCATGCCGACATATTGTACACCTATTGCTGTACAGCTTGCCATTGTCATTGCGGTTTGCCTTTAAGCTCTACAGGATGCTCTTGTTATTCTTAGGCTGGTCCTGATTGCAAGCAAATATAAATAACATTTCCCTGTGTGCAGGAGAAAAAGATTGTTGAAGTAATTCTCCTCACAGTTCCTGCCTGTTCCACCTACTCTCAAGTGTCTTGACACATTAGATTGGATTAGAGAGAGAGGGGGAGAGAGAGGAGAGAGAGAAAAAGAGGAGGGAGAGAGAGCTGGGGAGAGAGAGAGAGAGAGAGAGAGAGAGAGAGAGAGAGAGAGAGAGAGAGAGAGAGAGAGAGAGAGAGAGAGAGAGAGAGAGAGAGAGAGAGAGAGAGAGAGAGAGAGAGAGAGAGAGAGAGAGAGAGAGAGAGAGAGAGAGAGAGAGAGAGAGAGAACCGGTGACAAACTAGCACGCTGCAATTTGTGACCAGATCAACGAACAAATTGCCGACGGTAGCACATTGTTTTGTTTTGTTTCCTTGTTCTTTTGAGAGCTGTACTGTATCACATTTTTTATTCTAAAATCAAAAAGAGCGCATTTATTCTGTTCTGGGAACGAGGAAAGAAGACCAACGACACGTGGAAAAGGGTAAGGTTTTTGTTTTGTGGCGTGTGTTTTGTTAGATACATTTTTGTCTGAATGTTTTCATAGCACTGTGTTATCAGTGAGCGTACTAATTAACCCACCTTTTCACCAAATTTGTAAATGACTGCCTGATTTCCCCTTTTTTCTTTCGCTTTCTTTCTTTCTTTCTTTCTTTCTTTCTTTCTTTCTTTCTTTCTTTCTTTCTTTCTTTCTTTCTTTCTTTCTTTCTTTCTTTCTTTCTTTCTTTCTTTCTTTCTTTCTTTCTTTCTTTCTTTCTTTCCTTTTGATTAATATTTTGTTGTTACGTTGTTCCCTGTTCCCCTCCCTTAGCTGTGCCTTGGGTCTCCTGAAAGGTGCTATATAAATGTAAGATATTATTATTATTATTATTATTATTATTACTCAACAATCAACATGCTTTATTGTGCCTAGAATTATCTCTGACAAATCTCAATGGCACAAGAATAACTTAAACATCAACCTGTAACAAAATAATAGCTCTCTTTTAAAATCTTATTGGACAAAAATAAATAACAAAATATATGAAATAGTAGAAAATAGAAAATCCAGCTTTAACAAATAATCTCTTATCTTGTCAATGTAAACAATAAAACAGTAACCACAAATATACTAATCTAATTATTTTAAAAGTGCACTATGCAGTTTTGGATTTTACATTTGCATAATTGCCATTAGTGAACATAACATAACATTTGATTACCTAAATCAAACCAAACACATTTTGAGGCACTGCATGAACCAAATATAAGCCTACTTTAAATGTTTGTAAACACAATTCCAGGCCCTGTCATTGTAAACAACCACAGTGAAACGGCAACTTTTCACATATTTCTAGCTTTAAAGGCCCATGCATGTTGTATTTTTGTTCAATAAACAATGTGACTATAGGCCAACGGTGACTTTCATGAAGAGGGAAAAAAAAGATTGTCGAAATTGACCCAGTTTTAGCGTTTTTATCAAACATTTTGTCGACCCAACCACAACCACCACGCACGTGGATATTTTAATACATGGTTCATAACGTGCGTGTGTCATCTTAATGATGACGTCACACCAGGTACAGGGCAGCGAGGGGCGCTGAGAGTCACAGGCAGGTAGTGGCAGGAAGCAAAGAGCCTTGCTACTACTAGCCGAGGAGCTAGTATCTGTTTCACCTAACACTATTGCTCCGTGATCATAGCCATTTATCTCTAAAGCTAACCACTATTTGTAAAAGCCACAACCACGTTACCATATTTGTAAATACTAATGTAAATCATTGTGTCATTGTACATATTGTGTATATAACGTTGGTAGCTAAGTTAGCTAGCTTGGTAGCCAGCATAGCATTCTCGAAACTCCTAACATGCCCCGATTTAAAATGGTTCTCTCCTCTTTGTATACCTTTGTCCTCACAAACAAATTATTCTGCCAGGGAACTTATGGACACGACCGTAGTAACTTTAGTAGTTATAAGGTGTTTGAGCTTGTAACGTTAACGTTAGTTAGCTATCGTGGTAGCCCCTTTCGTTACTGATGCACCGAGTGCTATCCGAGGGGCTGCTATCGTATCAACATGCCGTGACGTGTAGCTTGCTAGCCGGCATGATGCGTGTGCAGTGCTTTGCCCCACAGGTCTGAGAAGAGGACCTGCACATTTTACTCGTTCCCCAAACTCCTCTACATGCCCCGATTTAAAATGGTTCACGACAGTAGACATAATGCTAATGTTAGCAGGGTAACGTTAACATTAGCCAGAGCCATATAGCCAGCATGGTACTATGACCCGGACGGGGATAAGGCATAAGGCGACAGCCTATAACAGACCAATAGCGGCTCCGTACTGAACAACAGGCTGCCTAGTGGTACATGTAGTTCTATTTTTACGACATAAAAAACCTTATAACTACCTTGTTTCAACCAATTGTAGCTGGTCCATCGAAATCTCTCAGACGATTAAACCCATTTGCGTCTTGTAAGGCGTCCATTTGGATCAAGGAAATAGCTTTCTGCACTCGTCAAACTCCATTGTAGTGGATCAGAAGTAGGGAAAAGTTACCTGAAGTGACGTCACGGCACTGATAGCGTCTGCTAAGCTTTTTCATTGGCTCCATACATGTTATTCGTACATGGACCTTTTTAACCCTTTCTGAGTGGAATTTCCGGCGTCAAATGGAAAAAAATAAATAATGAAAATAGATACCAATGATGTAAACTACCCATAATTGGAGAGTAGGGTTTAACCTGCAAGTTGGCCTTTAAACAGTTTTCTAGGGTCCCAATTTAAAATGAAAAGTTTAAAGTTTCTCTCCCAAAGCTACATAGCTTTCTCTCTCTGCATAGCTGCATACTTCAATCTTCTTCATCCTGCTTTTCTTCTTCATCCTCCTTGTCTGCCCATCGATATTTAGCTGTGGAGCTGATCTTTCCCAGCAGTTTTCGGTTGCTCAACAAATAAGCATGAAAGTCTTTGCAAGACATGTCTTTCAAATTGTATTGCACAAATAGAATCCCCTTCAGTGACTCAACAGACAGCTGGTTCCTCTCCTTGGTCCACTGGCTCTGTATCAGTGAGAAAACCCTCTCAACATTTGCATTGTGAGAGGAAAGTGCAAAGACAAACTGTGCAATCTTAAGTATTTCTGAGTAACTTTTGCTTTTGGCCTTCTCAAAATATTTGGTCCACTTCTGGTGCACCTGCAGGCCACTGAACTCCTCATCACGGTTGCACCTTTCTGTGAATCTCTTCAGATTGGTGACCTGGTCAAAACACTTGACATCATCAATTACCACCCCCTTCTCTCCTAGGAACTTGATGCAGGCCTCCACATCATTCCACTCTGGTGGCTCACTCAGATCCATCCACATTAATGTGGATCCATCCACATTAATGTGGATAACTCTTCCATGTTCCATGTTCCAGTCATCCACTTCTCCAGATACTCCAGACATGTACTGTACAGGCCTTGCACATCAGCACAGAACTGGTCATATTCCTTACCAAGTCCATCACTACGCTTTTGTGCCAGTAGTCCCTTAACTTTAAGGGACATGAAGTTGTTGCTCTTGCGTTCAAGAAGAATGGTGTGGATGCTGTTCATTATTTTCTTTACCTCCATAATGGAGTTCTTCTCCTTTTCCATGTCTTGAATGTGGGTATGGAACGCAGACATGAGTGAGTGCATGTGCCAGAGGTAGATCTCACTGAATTCGTTTTCAAAAAACGTCTTGATCACTATGGGTGGTTTTTGCTGAGACAGAAAGAATGCCTTTAAAGCTGGAAACATCTGTATCATCCTCTCAATGCCTGGGAACAATGACAGCCACCTTGTCTTGCTGTGAGAAAGCATCCTTCTGTATTCAATGTCAACAAAAGCACAGTACTCCTTGCTCTCAGTGCGCACAGTGTAAATGTGGAAGTACTGGTCGATTTTGAACATGATATTCTCAAGGTCAATATCTATTGTGTCTGCCCCATGATGAACACAATTATTCAATATGTGTGCTGGGCAACACACACCGATCAGAGTGTTCTTCTGCAGCAACCTCTTCAAATTTGCAAACACATTATTTCCCCCTTCATCACGTCGGATTCCTCCAACGTTTGTGTTGCAATTGTCGCCAGTAAATGCAATGCATTTTTCAGACAAATAGTTTTTTGCCAATGTTTCAATGAGATATTGTGCAATGGTTTCTGCTGTCTCATTTGGTGTGTCTTTAACCTTGATTAATTTTGTTTGCATGCCACCCCTCTTCCAGTCAAAGTACTGGATTATGATTGGGAATATTTTCACTGCTCCGTGGTTACTCCCGTCTGTAGAAACACCACAGTAGTGGATTTCTTTGAGTGCTTCATGTGCGACATCAATCGAGTGGGGCGCTATAACACCATTGACAATGGCTTCGGTTTTAGTGTGTGCACTACTGAATTTTTTGGCAGTGTCAGAGTCTGGAAATGCTTTTTTTAGCAAGGCACTTGTGCAATCCATAGATCTGTAGCTGTTGTGATGTTTCACAGTGTGAAATGCAAACGCACCCTCCTCTGCATTTACAGCATCCTCTGTTTTGCCTGGTCTAACAAAGAAGTCTGTCAACTTTGCAGACAAAATCTCACCTTGCACAGCTTTTCTATGTTTATCCGTGTCCATGTGCGCTTTAAGATCGCCTGCACCTATGCTATTTGTCAAACCAGGGGTACCCGGGATCTTAAGAAGCTTGAAACTAAGTTTTGTCGTGGAAAACTCTGTCAGAATTTTAAATCAAATCAGGGGTGCTTTGAGCCTACCAGATGTTTCTATCCATGCACCAATCTGTTTTAATCAGACTTACCTTGCCTGGAGTGGGAAGGGGCTAGCTTCCATTAAGGACTTATACATAGACTGTCACTTTGCATCCTTCGATCTACTAAAGAGGAAGTTTGAGTTGCCCAGCACCAACTGGCTCAGATTTCATAAAGTCATAAATTATGTTAGATCCAACGTTCAGGCTTTCGAAGGGTTCCCAATTGAACATTCTTTCTTTGATATTGCTGAGCCCTTGCGACAGGTGCCAGGTATCAGAGGGTACACTTTCTCATGCCTTCTGGTTTTGCCCTTCACTAACAGGATTCTGGGCCAAAATATTTGACTGGTACTCTAAGGCCTACAAGATAACTCTACAGCCGGGGGCAGAGCTCGCCATCTTCGGCTGCTCTGAGTCCTCTCTGAGCTTTCCTACAGCTGTGCAACAATCTTTGACATTGGGGACAACGGTTTTCTATTTCTAACTAATTTCTACCTCGATGTGTGCCGTTGGGTGCAGGAGGTGGGGGGGGGGAGGGGGGGCGCCGCGGTCCAGGACTCTTTTCATTCTTGCATGAGGAAGGATAATAAAGATGATATAGTGTTGATTTCAGGAAGATTCGATAATCAGGCGAAAAATTACAACGTGTTTAGTGTATTCCACTAAAACGCTATTATCGCGTCTTTCCCTGGAATTACTCAGAAGCACCCAAACTATTCATATTCAAAACAGTATACAACGGAAATGTACAGATGAAAAAACAATCTGTTTTGTGGATGTTGACTGGAAGCAACTCACTGACAGTCGACGGGTGTATTAGACCCATAGATATAATATAAGACATATTTTAAGTAAGGCTGTCAAATATATCGCGTTAATATCGCGTTAACTCCCGATTCTATTAATGCCACGAGCTGGGAGAGTGTGTGTGTGAGGGAGAGTATGTGTGTGAGGGAGAGAGGGGGGTGTGTGATTAATCAGCCCTTGTGTGTGTGAATGTAACAAGTTCCTAACGTTTTCTTTCCCCTATTATTTCATGCACACTTTATTCATTGTTTTAAATTATTATTTTCTTTTAAGTTATTTTGTGCATCACTCTGTTTTGAATTTGATGCAAATTTGCAATGCATGAGGGTCATCCTTTTGTGTTAAATGGCTGCACAAAGCAAGCATTTGTTGACTCGCATGTTGATAAGAGTATTAAAACTTGGAACTTGAAAAAGATCTGTTTAAGGTAAAAAAAAAGAAGAAAAAAAAATGCGATTAATTAGCGATTAATCGCGAGTTAACTATGGACAATCATGCGATTAATCGAGTTAAATATTTTAATCGTTTGACAGCACTAATTTTAAGCACTCGCAAGTGAACAAAGCGCCCCATTGACTTACAGCGCTGGCGTAATAGCGCCCTCTGGCGCATTAAGCGATGGCACAGAATGAGTTAAGAACTTCTACTCGCGGGGCGCTCCAGTAGCACAAGATATAGCGCGCTGAGTCGCGAAGCGGTCGCCCCAGGTTCGTTTCCCAGTCCCGGTGGCCATTTGCCGCATGTCTTCCCTACCTCTCCTCCCGTTCTCCCTCTCTCCTCTATCGGTCCTGCGTTGCCAGAAAAAAGCTGTGAAATGCTAATAAAGATAATTAAAAAAAATAACTTCTACTCGTGCACAATAGAGAGCATCCTGACTGTTAACATCACCTCCTGGTTTGGGAATAGCACCGCACACGACCGCAGCAGACTACAGAGAGTGGCCCGTTCAGCCGAACGCACAATTGGAGGTGGGCGTCCCACTCTCCAGGACATTTATAACAAGCGTTGCAGGGCCAAGGCTAAGAGAATAACCAAAGACTCTAGTCACCCAAACAACTGCCTCTTTGAACTGCTGCGGTCAGGCAAGCGCTACCGGAGTCTCATGGAAAGTACAGAGAGACTCAGAAGGATCTTCTATCCCCAGGCCATCAGGATGCTCAATGACTCCATGTAACAACCCATCATCTACACTCATTGCACACACATCGACACACTCACCTTTAAACAAACACTCACCTTAACACTCAATTTAGACACTTTAACATTACATTATGTATCTATTATTAAAGATATTTGCACATACATTCATACCTCATTTGCATTTGCACCTTACCTTGAGTTTTTTGTACCTCACTGTTTACTCATTTTTACTCACTGTACTTAGATTGTACCTAGGTTGTATATTGTATTGTATATTCCTCTTTACTTATTTTTTACTTACTTTTTACCTACTTTCTTACTTACTTTTTTTTACTGTATGACAGAACCATGCATTTCACCGTAAAGTATGTGTATTTTATTGTGACAATTAATAAACAAAGTTGAACCTTCATATGCGAGCGCCCATTAACACATTGACCGCCAGCAGCAGGGGGCGCTTATCCCCCTTCAGCGCCAGGTCTTTATTCAATGGATATAGTTTTAGACTGCGACATTTGCAAATGCTTAAAATATATCTTATATTATCTATGGGTCTAATAACGCCGTCGACTGTCAGTGAGTTGCTTCTCGTCAACATGCCCAAAACAGATTGTTTTTTCATCCGTACATTTCCGTTTACCGTTTTGAATAGAGTGTGGTTTGGGTGCTTTTGAGTAATTCCAGGAAAAAGACGAGAAAAAGGCATTTTAGTGTAATCCAGTCATCACGTTGTAATTTTTCGGCTGATTATCTAATCATCCTGAAATCAACGCTAGATTATCATTATTATATCTCGTCGTGCATACATGAAATGGCCCTCGTAGTGGGGCGCTCGCCCCTCCCCCCCCCCCCCCCCCCACCGCAGTCAACGGTAATAAGCACATACACCTACACACAGATAGCTTTGATCGCGGTAGAAAGAAATATCAGATCAACGCAAGGTTTCATATAATAGAGTCCTTACCCAGCGATCATGTGCAGGCGGGGTTAGTATTCCATGCCGTCGTTGTAAAGGCCTGGCTCGCCTGAGTATTTAAACCCCGCCCGCACGGCTCAGATCGGCTCTTAAAACACACCAGCCCATTTCCAATGGGATGCAATAGCTCCGCAAGGCAGTAGAGGGCGGTGTTGACCGTCTGCCTGCTCAGACAGGGTCTGAAGGGTATACAGAGGCTGCAGCTATGAATAGATATAGCGAATAAACGAAATAACGATCCCAAAAACGAGTTAACTCGTTTCTGGTGCTGAACGCATGGCGGGCAAAAAGAGTTAACTCATTTCTGGCGCAGATTGTGTTAAGCAGACTTTTTTTTTTTTTTTTAATCTTTTTCACCCTCCATTTTCCTCCGATTTTCCCCCATCCCAATGTTAGTCGTATGCCAATTCCCAGTCCCTTCCTGGTCGCTGCGCACTTACCCCCCACAGTCAGATCATCTGGGAGAGTGGAGGCTACCACGAGTACCACGTGCTTCCTCCGACACACGTCCAGCCAATCACCGCTTCTTTTCACCTGGCAGCGCGGATTCTCATTGAGAGGGCGTAGCGTGTGGGAGGATCACACTATCCCCCTCAAGCAGGGTTCGAATTATCACCTGAGAGCTATGGGGGCCCCCTGCATTTTTTTTTTTTTTACAATTTTTTCCCTGAAATTGTGGCTGTTTTCGAAGTCATATTTAGAGGAATATCTCATTAGGATTAGTCTAATACTAAGTAATAATGACATCACACAACAGTCTAATCATTAGACTATTGTCAGTCTCATTCTTAACCATCAATATTTGTTAATTTTCTTACTCACCTCTGATATATAATGCCATATTTACATATTTGCATTTTGCATCTGATAAAATACAACAATTTAATTTGAAAAATTAGACCAAATTTATGAACTTGAATTAACATTTATTTGTCTCTGCACTTATAAATCGAAAACTAACAAAATAATCTAATGGAAAATAAATAGTTGTATGGCACAACAGCAGCATTTATCAGGATACAGTAAGTAACATTATCATCTGATAATAAAATGAACATAAAATAAATACTTGTATAAATCAAAATAAATAATGTTATAAACAAATGTGCACAGGTAATCAAGAACTGAATGAAAAATAAATTACAAGTCATAAGGGGGTTCAATTTGGTATACCGCAACCTTTCTTTAGCGACAGTATATGCTGCCCTGAATGAACTGGCTGTCTCCTTGAGCAAAGCAGATGTGATTTTGCTCACTTTTCTTGGAAGCACTTCCTTCTGGTTCTGACTTTCTATTTCTATAGCTTGCTTATGAGCAACGCTATCACTGTGCAAGTATATTTTCTTCCTCAACTGCTTGCTCTGAGAGCTAGTCACAGTCCCATTCATCCACTGCTCTGCCAAATGGGCTCCAAATGATTTATTTAACAATATCTTGGCGTTTTTACATGGAAGGCAGCCAATTAATGCATCCCTCCTTGGCAAATAACCAGCTATATTTATTTTTCCAAAAGTTCCACTGACTCGGACCCCAGCATTGTGGTGGTTGAGTAGCAGTCCAGGTCTAGTGGTGGAGACTCGGGTCTGGCAGTGGCAACCGGCGCGGTAACAATAACAGGTGCACTGCGCACAGGAGCAGCAGAGCTAACACTAGTACTAGCACTAGCAGTGTCAACTTCAGTGACAGTAGCGCTGCTAGCTGCTGCACTAACAGCGTCAGTCTTTGGCCTTTTTATAAAAACAAAGCTGTCCAGCTTTGTACAGCCTTGCGGCGGGTTGAGCCTTTTTTTTGGCGGCATGTGGCGTACTGTTTAGTGTTTATGTTTTCAGTTGCAGGACACGGACCGGCAGCCTTCTGTTTACAGCAGCTGCTTGCTGCTTCTTCTTCACTAGGTTGGAGTAGCGTTAAACTTATGGGCGACGCTCATGGGCGACGCATAGCGGCTTGGAGGTGAAATGCAGCCTATTCCACAACATTAATTACTCTGTTATTTTAAAAACTGAAAAGAAAAATATGATCTATTAACAATTTATTTAGGTAACATAAATAATACTAATTCGTACATAAAAAAATTGGCCCCCTCATAATTCGAACACTGCCCTCAAGTCCTATCCGCGCTTAGCAGGCGCCCCGACCGAACTGTAGGAGTCGCTGTTTACAACGACCCGGACCCACCCCGCCAGCTTCTCCCACCCTCTAATACAGCCAATTGTATTAGTGCGGACGGCCAGCCAAGCTGGTGACAACCCCGGAGCTGTGAGCTGGATGTTGGTGACGAACGCAATCTCCGCTCGGCCACCTAACCGCCTTGTGTTAAGCAGACTTAATGATTTTAGAATATTATTAAGTCAACTATCCAGTTCGTTTTTTTGGCTACTTGAAGGGGAGAGAGAGAGAGAGACTGAGACTCGTTACGCACAACGCTAGTCAGTGACTTGCGGAGCCCGCACTGCACTCCGTTGTCTCGGAATGGATTTGGTAGCTTTTTTCTGCGTCTCTGTAAACCGTGCCGCGCCACCGTTTTAAAGTCGTAGTGAAGATTGATTTATATGAAAACCCAGTGCAGGTGAACTGCACTGCTATGTCTGTCAGGCCTCTCCTTTTTGGGTGAGCTGACCTGGTGTCCAAGGGGTCTCTCCTTCCTGTGTGAACTGACCTGCTGGATCTATCGGAGACACGGATTAGATGCTAGATCCCACCCGAGCCACTCTCAGTAGCTAAGTACTTAGATGAAGCTTGTGTGTGTGAATGTGTGTGCATGTGTGTATAGGGGGGGGGGGGGGGGGGGGTCGGGGGCGTAGGGGGGGGGGGGGGGGGGGGATACTGGGGGGATACTGGGAGGGCTCAGTTTGTTTATTGTAATTTCATTCATCATTTACTTAATTAGTGTATCTGTTTACGTACCCAAGATGTGAGTTACATTTATTTAAAGTCATGTTTGTTCATTAACATTTTTATTTTATTTCTTTTCTTTTTGCATTCTTGTAATAAGCCTTGGGCCTCTATACAGAACACTTCGTGCCTGTTTGTGTTGCTTTATATTTTTGTAATTTTTATTATTATTATTTTTTCTCGTCAATCTCAATCTTTAAATTTCAATGTATTTTTGTCGTTTGTGTAAAAAGGGAAAAAACCAATACAAATATATAGCTTGCTAACGTTACTGGGATTAAAGCAAGCTTTCAAAAACAAAACAAGGGGCGGGCCGCACCTTCAAGGCAATGGTAGGGGAAACACTTTGGATAAAAGCTATTATATAAATGCACCATTTACCATCATTTCATTCCATGCGGAAGACATATCCACTGTGCGTGTGTGTGTGTGTGTGTGTGTGTGTGTGTGTGTGTGTGTGTGTGTGTGTGTGTGTGTGTGTGTGTGTGTGTGTGTGTGTGTGTGTGTGTGTGTGTGTGTGTGTGTGTGTGTGTGTGTGTGTGTGTGTGTGTGTGTGTGTGTGTGTGTGTCTGTGCCTGCCTGCCTGCCTGCCTGCCTGCCTGCAATCATGTCATGTGTGTGCTTGTGCAGTATGTGACTATTAATTGGACTTTATCTGTCAGCTCAGCCTGGAGTGGGAGGGGCTGTGTTGACTGACTATAGAGGGGGCATGGTGGTTGCAGTCTATTACCATGATATGTATTTATTTACATGATGTAAACATGACCTCTTGTCATCAGATCAGCAGCCTATGTGCATTCTGCAGCCTGTATCATTATGAGGGGATTATATAGGGCTCAATGGGATTTCCTCACTAGAGAAGTAGCCCTGTTTTGGCTCTGTCGCTTCACCCACAAATAAATCGTGTAATAATGCAGAATCCCTTCAGATGTATAGAGTAAACATAACAGTGTGTGTGCGTGCAGGGCCGCCTCAGGGGGTGTGCGAGCAGTGCGGTCGCACAGGCCCTCGCGGGAAGGGGGGCCTCGCAAAATAAAAAATAAAAATAAATTTAAAAAAAATATTTTTTTTTCTTTTTTTTATATTATTATTATTATTATTATTTTTTTTGCGAGGCCCCCCTTCCCGCGAGGCCCTTTTTCATCACAGACCTAAAATCTAGTTTTGCATATATGCTTATATATTTCACATTAGACACGTTTGTAGAATGTGTCTGACTTGTTCCTGGGTCTGCAGTGACATACTCACTATTGGAGCTCAGCCTCTGGGGCTCTGCAGCAGACATACTATTGGTTTCAACGAAGGGAGTGGTTAAACTTACATCATGTGTAGTACGCCGGCGTGAGTCAGCTGGGTTTGACTATTTCGCACGTGCAGCTTTTGACTATTATGCTTAGTTATGCCAGCCAAGGCGAAGAAAGAGGTCGGTCATTATCAGTCGGTCGGTCACCAAGGAACGTTGACGAAAGGCCTCTCGCTGGCGGGACAAATGGCCGGAGCCTTGTCATGGTATAGCCATGATGATGTCGGCTAGTAGCTAGCTTAGCTAAAGAATAACTAGCGTTAGCTAACCTAGAGACAGCGCATACAGCCAAGATGAAGAGGATGGTCGTTTGGCAGATGAACTTCGTCAGCTCCACGTGGTTGTCTCCATCCTCTTGGACGTTTGGTGAGTTTTTAACCTATTCTATTAACTCTATTCTATTCCCGCCGTGGACATCACTCTCTCTCTCTCTCTCTCTCTCTCTCTCTGGAGCTAAACTGGCCGACTAGCTGTTGTAGTACTACTAGTAGCTAACGGTGTGTGGCATGGTGTCAGCACCTGTATGAATGTAGCCGCATAGCTTGCTTCTGCGTTAGCTAATGGTTAGCGATAGCCTGGTTGAGCTAACTGTTAGCCAGTTAGCTGTTTAGCTGCCGGCTGCGCTCGGCTGGGAACGTTCGTTTGATGCTATCAGTTAGCCTTGAGTTAGCTGTTAGCTTGTGCTACGACCATTGACATTAGCCGTGAGAATAGCAGGGGGTTATTTTTGTCCCGCCAGCGAGAGGCCTTTCGTCAATGTGGAGACCTGTGTTGCGGCCTTTCGCCCTGCGTTCCTTGGTGCAGGTAAGATGAATGAAAATCATGACATTACCCCACTCTTCCTTCCTTCCCCTCCCGAATGTTTTGTTAATAACGATGTTTTTTTCCAGGCAAAACATATGTTACTTCACAACATTTGGAGATACGACATGTGCTGTGTGTGAATTCATTGTCTTGGTCGTTTGTGTAGCTTGGGTAGCGTTGGGCCGTTGGCCAAAGCTGTGTGTGGCCTGGTGTCAGTAGCCTACCTGGCTAGCCTTTAGCTGTCGGCCATTGGCTCCTTGCTGCTTTGTTTTCTCTGGTATAGACCCTCTTCTCTTTGGATTTAAGTGTTGATCTTTGTCCTTTTGGATCTATGTATATTCATGTTGCCTTTGTGAAGTTATCTTTTCCTTCTGTTTTGTTCTTTCATTAAAAGTTGAATATCCTTTAGGGGGTCATCTTTGCTTATCTCTCTCATACATGCTCTCTCTCTAACACACATGCTCTCTCTCTCTCTCTCTCTCTCTCTCTCTCTCTCTCTCTCTCTCTCTCTCTCTCTCTTTCTAACACACACAGGCTGTGCTCGCTTAGTCTGTACCTAGTCAAGGATCTTCAGTCACAGTGCTCAGGTTCTGCCACTGTGTACTCTCTGTTTAGGGCCAAATAGCATTTCAATTTCTTTCCAATGTGTCTCTCTCTCTGTACACTGTATATTGACTGTAGAACGGGAGCTCTCTCTCGCTCTCTCTCTTGCTATATGTTGACTGTATCATGCCCAGCCTCGGGCAGCGCTATTATTTACGAATATGTTGACTGTATGAAAAAAATAAATAATAATAATAATAATAATATTATATAATTTTTTTTTTTTTTTTTTTTTTACCTTTTGGGGGGGGGGGGGGGGGGGGGGCCTCGCTTTTAAATCTCGCACAGGGCCTCGCATTCCTCCCAGGCGGCCCTGTGTGTGTGTGTATACATACTGTACATGTGTGTGTGTTGGTTATATTTGGAAGCCTGGGTAATGTTCACAGCCAAAGCCAAAGGTGAAGGCATTGGCAACATGTTTCTCTATCTGTGTATATCTATAATTGTCAGTCACCACATTTGGAGGGGACGCTGCTTCATGTATCCATAATCATAATCAACTTTATTTACAACAGTGAGACTGTACCAAAGTACTTCACAGATAAAAGCATAGAGCAAAAAATACATATACAATACATATACTAAATATAATAGCGCAAAAAGTGCAAATACAAATAAGTGCAGGGGTTCAGATAGAATTATTTTGAATAGAAATAAGACTTAAACTAGATACACTGGATACTTTTGAGCTTCCAGAACTTGTTTGTGCACCTATTCTTTTTGTGTTCAGAATAAGATTCAGATTCAGATACCTTTATTGTCACTTATTTCAGTACTTTGCAGCAAGAAGTGTGAAAATGTATTTATTGTGGTCCCTCGACTATAGCAGCTTCCAATAATAAAATACAATAAATTTAGCATAGAATAAAATAAGATTACTAAAACAAGATTACTATATACAGTTAGAAAAAGTGTGCAGTGCAATACAATACATTTAGCATAGAATAAAATAAGATGACTAAAATAAAGATTACTATATACAATTCTAAAAAGTGTGTATTGCAGATCAGGATGTAGATATTTTACTATGCAACTGTATATTCTTTGTGGGATTTGAGCTTCAAGGGCTCAAATATTTCTGTAACCGTTGAACTATAGCCAGAACCCAGATGCAGACACAAACAGGCAGAGACGATGTTGAACCAGAGAAAACCCAAATAGCGGGTATATTTATTGGGAAAAGGGAGAATACGGTAACCAGGTTCTCAGACAGTCCAGGGAGTAGGCGAGTAGCGAAAGGGGGTGGCGTAGCCAGGAGTGGGTTCTAAGACGGTCCAGGAGGTTCACACGGAGAAGAGTAGTCGGGCAGGCGAAGGTCATACACGAGGATCCAGGACATGGGAGCAGGGTGTGGAGCCAGGTAGAGGACTGTGAGCAAAGGAGGACAAGAAAAGTTAGGCAAAGAAAATGAACAAGGACTGACATGAGACTGAGCAAGACTATAAGGACTGACTGGTAAATAAGAAACTACGATCTGGCAGCCTCATGACATCTGAGCCAGGTCTAAATAGGTAGAGCAATCAGCCGGTAGATGAGCAGCAATCAGCTGCTCCTCCGGTCTTCACACACCTGCACCCCGTCCTGTACTTAGGAGAGAGAGAGAGAGTAGCTAGGCCGGAATAGAGTGAGAGAAACCAAGGGTTTCAGAAGACGGGAAGCCTGGAGGCTTGGAGGTGCATGACACTTTCAACCTATTTGTCTCGTGTTCACCCTAGCTTTCTGTCCCCCTGGTAGCGGACACATCTCCCCCATGATGTTGCATGAAAGACCCATCTATAGAAGGCCCCCAATTTTGAAAAGTTAGCTGCTACCTCACCTTTAGTACTTGGTTGTGAATTCAGAACATTAATGTTAAGAGTTCTTAGTGATGCTATAATCTGCCTCCAGCAGCACCATTGAATATAATTTTTTATAAAAAGTAAAACCACCCAAGTAAGACAGGCTGGGATTGGTCCATAACGTCTTAGACCCCCCCCCCCCCCCCCCAGGCAGGGGCGGACCTAGCACATTTGGCGCTCTAGGCGAGGTTTACCACTACACCCCCCCCCCCTCCCCCCCCCAGGGGCAAACAAAAAAATATATACAATTTTTATATATATTATATATAGGGTACAGCCCTAGCATGTTTTGATATTGTCAATTATCTCACTTTTACTAGGTGACTTTTGCTGTGACTAACTGAAATATGCCAAAAAAAAAGGAAAATGGACATAGGGATGTTTTTTAATCAAAGGGCAGCAGAGACAAGTGATACAGGGACACAGGTAAGGTCTTACAATGGCTTAGTGATTATAACAGTGCAGTTCAGCATTCAGTAACCCATACTTTTTGTCACTTGACCGATACCCATCACTGCACAGCACTCACAGCATGTTCTCTTCTGACTGTGAACACCGCTAAAGCCGAGCGTCTTAGACTGACCAAACGTTTTAGATTTTTGGCTCATTTTCCCTTATGATAGAATTTTTTTTAGTTAAGAATAATTGTTGCATGGGGCTTCCGGTATGAGAGCGGAAGAGTAGCACACATGCAGTGAGGCTCCTGGTCAAAAGAGCGAAAAACGGAGAAATAAAGACCCGAAAAGTGATCGAAAATCAAGATGCAAACGAGAAGGAAGGAGGAGAAAACAAATATGAAGGAAAGAGAAATGGAGAACTCACAGGAAGAGGAGAGTTCGACGGAGCAGAACCCCCGAGGCGAGACCGAGAAGGAGCAGGCGGAAGAAGGGGGAGTCTCGGCTGAGACAGACAAGGAAATGCCAGGATGGGCCGTGCGCATGCAGGCCGGGATATTGGCGACCATAAAATTGAACTCGGACACGATGCAGGCGAACATGAAACTGAACTCGGACACGATAAGAAATGATATTGGGAAGTTACGGGACGAATTGAGGAAGGAACAGGAGGACTTCAGAGGTGAAATGAATACAGAAATCAAAAGGGTGGAGGAGAAGATGGCGGAACAGGATAGTAACGTAACAGAGGTACAGACTAGAACGGCGTAGATGGAGGAATGGAGCACAGAGATACACGAGGTGTTAACGTGTGTGATTCAAAAGCAAGAACAGATGGAGACAAAGATATCGGACATGGAGGGGAGGTCACGGAGAAATAACATCAGAATATGGGGATTGAAAGAAGGAGTCGAAGGGGAATCGGTGATCCAATATGTGGAAGAGCTTATCAAGGAACAACTGAAGGAGACGGGACTGGAAAAAATGGAGATACAGAGGGCCCACAGGGCGTTGGCTCCGAGACCGAAACCGGACAGACCTCCGAGGGCGGTGATTATTAACTTTTTGAGGTTTGAGATTAAGGAGTTGATACTCAGAACCGCGTGGACCAAAAAGATAGAAATCGAGGGGAAAAGACTGTCGCTTGATCAAGATTACTCGACAGCGTTGGCAATAACACGCAGGTCCTACGCGGGACTGAAGAGAATTTTGAAAGAAAACGGAATGAAATTCCAGTCACCCATGACCTCGCTAAGGATTCACTGGAAGGAAGGGACAGTGACATACGCGACGGCGCGGGATGCGGCGGAGGAAATGAGGCGACGGGGGATGCAGATGGCGGAGGACGGAGAGGGAAGGAGACAGGAGGGCCAGACGCGGAGCCTGCAGTGGCGTCGCGTGGGTAAAATAACAGGGGAAGCCAAAAAAAAATTATTAAAAAAAAAAAAATTAAATATTTTTATTAATATTTTTATTATTTTATTTTTTTTAAAGTCAAGCAGTCACCATGTACACTACAGTATGGCTCGGCGGCCAGTCAAACTTTCTTTTTATTTATTTAACAGATTGCAGAATGGGTACAATACAGTACGACTCAATACACACAATTGTATAAGGGGATGCAGACCAGAGAAAGACGTTTGTCTTGTTTACATCAGGGTCATTAATACTGCTGGAGCATTGGTTCATTTTTGGTCCGATTTTTCCTTGCACGATTTTGAGCGCCGCGTGGGAGCAAATTCGAGACACATATTCGGTTGCAAAAACGTGTCCCACGGTCTCCTCTATGGCCGTGAATATTTTCACGCGGATCGGAATCACGGCGCGCCCGTGGGACACTTTTCCGTTTCGGCGACTTTATTCCACGCTTTCTGTTTTCCTTTTCTAAGCATTTTCGGGGCTACATGTGAATGAGTAAAAGTTGCGGGACACCCAGATGTTTCCACGATAGAAAGCTCGCGTGGATCCCATAATAGGCTCACTTAATACAGCGTTTCTAAAATTATGCGACATTTAGGAAAAGCTTCGGCACGCCGAGAGGTCCCCGTGGATTTAATCTCGCGAGGATCGGGGCAATATTCGGCCCGTGGGAACAGTTACGGGTTAATACAATGTTCAGAGTGCAGAGGGGAAAATATGCTGAGTGTTTTCCTCACAGCCCTGTTTTAAACTTTTAGGGTGTGGCAGTCAGCTCGAATCTGATTGGCTAGGATCGGATTTGGACTCTATAATGCTGGAAGCCTGGAGAAAGAGACCTACCCCCTGCCTCTCTCCTATACTAGCATCAGTGAGCACAGTGAGTCTGACAGTGTGTTAGAGGGAGTGAGAAGAAGAAGAGGGAGACATTTAAAAAAAAAATTATAACACAGATGCACAGATGAAAAAGAATGTAAACTATATTAAAAAAAAATTATATATATATATATTTTTTTTTCATATTTCATATTTGATATTAATTCATATTTTAATATTAGGGCGGCATGGCTTCCGTTGGCTTCCATAAGGATTCGCCACTGCCTGCAGCAGAGACTGGAGGGGGCACGCAGATGGACCAGAGTGGGAGATCGAAACCCGGGAGAGGAGGGAGGAGAGAGGAGAAGGCCGAAGTGAGACGTGACAGACCGAAGGCGGAGACGAACGAGGAGGCCAGAGACGGAGAAGGAGGGGAGAGGAGGCGGGAGGATACGAACGGATGAGTACACGCACAAGAGATTGAAAAACTATCCAAATAGAGACAAAATATAGAAACTGAAATAACATATACATAAACACACATTCCCAGGTAGAGGCAGGATATAGGAACGAACATAATGTATACATGAACACATAATACACAGGCCGACAGAGGAAATAAATGGAAATATAATTAGGTATGATAGACGGAAAACAGAACATATTGAAACAAGTACATAGACACACGCTGAGAGTAACACAGTTGGAAGGGATTAAGGGGATAAATGGACATCACATAGAAAATAGAGAGGAGGAAAAGAAAATAAAAAGGGGTACACAGAAGACACCACACACGGGTTTGGGAGGAAAGAGGGACATTGGAACATGCAAGGCGCATTGAGGGGGACCTAGGAAATGGGGGTCTTTCAGAATGAAGGAGAGCGCTTTTGACCAGTGTTAATTATAGTGTTGCTCTGGACATTTAATTTTCTTTTTATAAATAGAGCTAAGGACAAGACAACACCAAAAAATTCAAAAATAACTCGAGTTTGAAATGAAGTAAAACCACTATGCAATTGCCCCTCCGTCTGTACCCATCAATATCTCCACTCAGCAGATGGACAGAGGGCAGGGGTTACACACACACACACACACACACACACACACACACACACACACACACACACACACACACACACACACACACACACACACACACACACACACACACACACACACACACACACACACACACACACACACACACACACACACACACACACACACACACACCATTTCATTCAACATTTATCCAAACCACCCACCCTTCTGGCTCCTGCATCCAAGGCACATCAAAGCCCTGTCCTGACTCCCCCCCAGATAGCAAAAAATTAGTGAATCAACGTTGAAATAGGGTTCAGCAGAAATATTGAATCTATGTTGAAGCCTGACATCTAAATTATATAGATCGTTGTCTATGACTTACACGTTGAATCAACGTTAGGTGTCAACCATAGCTGATACTATATCAATGTTGATTCAACCATCATCTAAATGGTAATCTACATGCACATTTTAGTTGATTTTATATTGAATCAATGTTAGACATCAATGTTTATTCAACCATAATCTAAATGGTAATCTACATGCACATTTTAGTTGATTTTATATTGAATCAATGTTAGACATCAATGTTTATTCAACCATAATCTAAATGGTACTCTACTTGTACATTTGTAACTTGTACATCTACTTGTAACTTGTAAAGTTAAGGAATCAATACTGATTAATGTACATTTTACATTAAAATATTGCTGCTGATATGTATACATCATAACATTACATGTTTTTTTCCTGCTGTTAAACACACTATTGTTAAATAAATAATAATATAATTCTTATATGACCATATTTCCAAAAATGTGTGAACAAAAATGACAACATGGCTTTAATATGAAATTTTCAGAATCAGAACTTCCAGTGACTAAAACTTTTTACAAAAAACAAATAACAGACCTTATAACAGGCTTTCATTAACAATATAGCCACTGCCAGAATAGTGACACACATATTGTGTGTGGTGAGCACACGCATTCATGCACAACGAAGACAAGATTGCGTTGTCTCAATCATTTTAACTATAAATTTATGAGCTCAAAGTATGAGCTCACTACTGACTGAAATGTCCAACAAATGTCCCCCCCCCCCCCCCCCCCCCCACTGTACCGAAAATAATACCGAACCGTGTCTTCAAAACCGAGGTACGTACCGAACCCTCTCCCATACCCTTAACACCAACCGCTGAAGTGCCCTTGAGCAAGGCACTAAACCCCCAACTGCTCCAGTGGAGTTGCTCAGTGGCCAACAGTGTCAGACTGTGGTTGTACTGGGGCCTAACAAAATTAATAGTTGGTTTCAGGTTGGTTGTCAGTTTGGCCATGGGTAGGTAGGGAATTTTTTTTTTTTTTTTTTTTATTTTATTCTTTCCCACGGCGACTATGAATTTCTTTATTTAATTAAAATGTTCACAACAACATGGATGCATGTACTCTGCCAGCATGTTTAATATCCATAATACTAAATGTTTGACTAAGATTTCTATGAAACTTTATTAAAAAAAAAAAAAAAAAAAGTTTTTTTTTTTTTTTTATATAATTTTTTCTAAAAACTCATAAAATATATTGGGTCGCACCTAAATCGGCAGGGTCGGTCGGCAACCTGAAACCAACTATTAATTTTGTTAGGCCTGGGCAGCTCCCAGGTGTGAATGGAACTCTGTGAATGTGAAGCAGGGCGTAGCTGAAAAAGAGCATCTGTGCTCAGCGAACCTACCCTGGGTAAATAAAGGTTAAAATAAAAAATTTAAAAAATAAACACTGCAAGAACAGGCTGAAGCAGCATGTCATTCAAGTAGATGCCGTCCATGGAAGAACAGTGTCCAGGGTAATTCCTTGTACTGTATGAACCAGGGAAACAGTGTGCTGGGGTACCCCAAGTTTGACTCTGGTTCGCTTGACAATTAAGTTTGGGTCACTTCGGTTCCAAGAACAGGCTGAAGCAGCATGTCATTCAAGTAGATGCCGTCCATGGAAGAACAGTGTCCATCAGGGTAATTCCTTGTACTGTATGAACCAGGGAAACAGTGTGTGCTGTGCTGTGCTGGGGTACCCTAAGTTTGACTCTGGTTCGCTTGACTTAAGTTTGGGTCACTTCGGTTCCTTGAGATGCCTCCCTCCCGGTCTGGCGCATAACGAAGCCACTTCTTGACAGTTTCGCTGTAGTCCTGGTCGGTCAGCTTGGGGTCAAACTGTCGAGCAGCAGCTGATAGACACAAAAATAAAAAAGGGAGGAAGAGAGGTGGGTGAGATGATGTACGATGATAAGAGCACCCCTCACTTCACACGAGTGCGATTTTTTTTAATCACTCAATTACTCACTCTGTAGGTCTACAGTAACAAGCTACAGTCAGCATCCAGTTAGACTGGACAGGAAAGAGAATTAAGCAATCGCCTAGCCTGACACCATCTAGGCAATACAATGTGTATCCATGCACCTCTAAAGCTCAATTACGTTGTCCATTTCTTATAGGTTGCACTTTCATCACTTTATTCCAACATAACACTTTTTTTTAAAGTTTTTGCAACAGCATAATTATATTCTGAATCACCAGCATCACCAGCATCACCACCTCACTACCTAAACTTAACCTATGAAGTAGTTTGCAGGGGAGGAAGCTCACCAAACATGCAGGCTTGTAGTGTGGTGTGCTTGAATGGCTTCTTGCTTTCTGAACAACGCTTGTCTTTCTTTCCAGGCCAGTTGAACCCACTGGCCAGGGCGTTGGTCATAGCAGTTTTCAACATCAGTCTGATCAGGTTCTCTGAATTGGTGCCTCCTACCAAAGCCAGGCGAGAAATCTAAATCAGAGAGAAGAAAATGAAGGCCCTGCGTTAGAAACAGCATAACGTTTATTTTATGAACACAGAGCAACCAACTTGTTTATACACACACTTTATGCATGCACTGATATTCCAGCCCATGCCAGTCATTAGGTTTAACCACATTAACCCTCCTGTCCATATGTAAACGGTATATTTGAACAATTTCAAAACGTTTCATAAATAGCAGATATACAAGCTCTAACACGTTTTGAACTAGAAAGTGCTAAACACATTTTTCCCCTGAACAAGACCACACTGAAACGATCTACATTTGATAAATGAATGCAGTTCAATAAATTACCATCTTTTGACGGACTGATTGCTCCATCAGTAATGATTCTGCCTCATTGAAGTCTTGTTCACTGGCGATTGGCAGCTGGAAGGGGAGCATAGTGGTTGTGGTGGCCACCCCGTGTCCCCTGGTCCCACCAGATATGTTGCCCTCAGCCAACTCGGTCTTGATGAACTGCACATCTCTCGATAGATCCTTCACCACGACAAGTAATTCAGCCAGCATTGAATTATTCTTCTGGATGGTAAGGTCTTCAGAAGAAGAGTTAAAATCATTAAGTGAGAAATAAAAATAAGCAGCAAATCACACGAGGAATTACACCATGTCCAATAGACTTGCCTTTCAGAAGCTGCCCGTCATCGCCGGCCATCTGTCTACGCTGTGAAACACCAGATTGCCCTGAGCTGTGTCCTGACATCGCTGTAGAAACAAAATCATAGTTATATATTTCACTAGTTTGACTGCATTGGATCAAACTGGTGGTAGTTCCCTCTAAAATGGCATACCATTTTGTGCATGTTGTGAGAGACCAGGGGGACTGTAGTATTGCCCCGAGCTGCATCCCGACATCCCTGTAGAAACAAATCATTATATTTAAAAATACAAAATCTGACTTGTCAGTCAAATTAACATACATGTCATAATCACTAACACCGGTTCCTGACAGGCAGCAAGCGAGCGAACTGGAGACGAAATCGCACACGACACTGTCCTGATATGACGCGGCGCGTGTCCGAGTGTGTGTTACCTGGATTCTCGACCAATAAAAAGTGTTTAGGGGCGGGACTCGGCCGCGTAATCGCTCAACTAGAGACACAGCGAGCGAATATTTGAGGGGTGAACGACATCGCTGCTCAGTTCACTGTCGCTCGCGGCAGGTCAGGATAGTCTGATTGAAACGAATACATTTTAATCACTTTTTCTCGCTCGCTCGCGTCGCTCTATGTCAGGAAGGGGTGTAAGGAGTTGTATCCCCGTCTCTCAAAACACTGTTACTGAAAGAGTACAGTATCATACCACTACTTGCACTTTGTCGATCTTGCAGCTGCTGGACATGTGAGGCCTGCTGCTGCTGGTGATACTGAACAATATCAAATCCTGGCATCTCGGCTGAAACACAGTAGGAAATACACAAAGTTATTAGCAAATGACGCTATTGTAATCCCCCATGTGAGAAAATGTTTGATTTCCATTCAGCTGATTTCACGTGCACTGCCAAATACTACTTTAATAAAAATATCAAAGACAATGCGAGACAATACAGATATTTTAAACATGCCAGAATATTATGTTATGAGATTGCTTGATAACTCACCATTATGTTGAGTTAGCGATTGCCGGTAGTTGCTAGTAACCAGATATACAAAGGGGAAATGTAAAATAAGTTGCGACTCAAACATGGTGGAAATTGTGCTCAATATAAAAGCATTATGTACAACTACACATTTGTATTGTGACATTGCTTGCAAGTTGTGAAGGCTTTGAATTTTTGTAGTGGGCTGGCATGCACATTGTAAACATGTATTCTGTTGCATGCATGATGCCAGCGACCTGCCAGCAAGCTCCTCACAAGAACACAGATATGGGTTCACTTACTGTTATTTGGATCAGGAGTCTGCAACGAATCTAAATAGCTGTAGATCATGCCACCATCCAAAGAATCTAAAAAAGGTAAGCCAGGGTGAGAATTGAAGATGCTACAAATCATGTTTAAACAGTCATCTAGTTGGCATTTTAACATGCATAGCAACATACCATTCATTGTAGGCTCTTGGCCAACAACTGGAGGGTTGACGGATCTTAGCGCCTTACGAGACCGGCTCGATTTTGGAGTCTGTCCTACAACATATTTTAGTTGGCATGTTATTCACAATGTATATATTTTGGGCCAACTATAGAATAACTGCAAGAAATGCAGAAGTCCAATCAAATTAAAATGCTCAATTTGTCGGTACATGGTCAGACTAATTTGTTTAACTGTTTATTATTATTATTATTATTAACTGTAGCCATTTCCAAAGTGCCTATATAAAATAAATGCATTGCATCAATACCTGGGAAACCCACATCAGGTGCTTTGGCAAAACGTTTTCTTTTGGCGTCGCCACTCGAGTCAGAGTCCGAGTGCACATACTGCTGATTTGGCCTAAAAAAAAGTATATATATACACACATATAAATAAATGTAGTTATGATACTACGTTTATTAGTCAAGGCTAAAGTCTGAATACATAGGCCCTCAGGCCACTGTGTGTTATCCTTTTAGCACTACTTGCAACTACAACAGCAGTGCCATTATTTACAACACCCTAGGGAGAGTTGTCCCTTTAACAAAGTGAACACTGTACCTGGATCTTCTTTTCTGGCGGAGATCTCCTTCGTCCTCAGATTCAATTTCAGAGGTTGGACACATAGTTGAGGTGTACTTGGTCTCTCGTTTTTTGGCCTCATCATGGGTCTCTGGAAAGAGCAGAGAGAAAATGACAATTAACATATCTGCAGTCCAGTGTTTAACGAAAAAATATATGTACCTCTTATCATATGTGCATCGTCACAATTTGCGTCCTCACTTTTTGTGTATGTGTTGCACGAAATACTCACCACACGTAGTAAGCTCACGTACATCCTTATAGGTGATCCATTTATCATCTGGTTGCAGTCCATCTCGAAGGGCTTTTGTGAGCTTTATGTGTTTAGGGGGCCATAACACAGTCTGGTCTTTAGCATTAAACCAGCTCTCTAGAACTACTGCTGTCCCACCATTTGGGAACTGTACAACTGACCACAGCACCACCTCACCATTCATCTTCAAAGGGCTGAAATGAGAATTTACGGTACTCATAATGATCTCTCCTTACAAGCCATTCCCATACCGTCCTAAACTAATATAATCCAGCCTTATTTCTGTCTGTAGGCGTCGGTGTAGGTTATCCAGTGTACATATCCACACGGTCCTCGTCTAGGGCTCCTCGGGTGAAAGCGCCAGGGTAAGCAGCCCAGCCTGGATAAGCACACTAGCTGGTACGAGGAAACGTTGGTAATGCTGGTCACTGTAGAACGGTAGCCGCACGATACACTATACATAATAGACTAATAATAATAGAATAGGTCGAACTCGACGATACAGCTTTAAACTCTGACACTTCAGCTATCAATTTGCACGCGGTCTCAAGGCTCTATTTTGGGGCAAAACGGGCACACTTCACAGCACGTTGTATCGTGGTGAAGGCTTCAACTTATTGGGGTAACTAACTGCTGTATCCACCTGAAACGTATTTATACGTAAGGTGAATAATCTATAGTACCAGCCTTATTTCTGTCTGTAGTCGTCGGTGTAGGTTATCCAGTGTACATATCCACACGGTCCTCGTCTAGGGCTCCTCGGGTGAAAGCGCCAGGGTAAGCAGCCCAGCCTGGATAAGCACACTAGCTGGTACGAGGAAACGTTGGTAATGCTGGTCACTGTAGAACGGTAGCCGCACGATACACTATACATAATAGACTAATAATAATAGAATAGGTCGAACTCGACGATACAGCTTTAAACTCTGACACTTCAGCTATCAATTTGCACGCGGTCTCAAGGCTCTATTTTGGGGCAAAACGGGCACACTTCACAGCACGTTGTATCGTGGTGAAGGCTTCAACTTATTGGGGTAACTAACTGCTGTATCCACCTGAAACGTATTTATACGTAAGGTGAATAATCTATAGTACCAGCCTTATTTCTGTCTGTAGTCGTCGGTGTAGGTTATCCAGTGTACATATCCACACGGTTCTCGTCTAGGGCTCCTCGGGTGAAAGCGCCTGGGTAAGCAGCCCAGCCTGGATAAGCACACTAGCTGGTACGAGGAAACGTTGGTAATTAGTCCGCACACATTGCATTTTTGAAGCATTTAAAGGAAAACTCCAACATTTTGTGAAATTAGCTTATTTGACATCTTCCCTGGAGTTATAAGAAGATACATACCTTTTTCATCTCTCTGCATGCATTGGGCTTAGGGAACGCCTGGACAGTTAGCCTAGCTTAACTTCATCACTGGAAGTGGGGCAGACATCTAACCTAGTTCACTACAGTCAGGAAATATACTCCAAATACAATCAAAATACAACTCCCAAACGTTCCCGTAAACATGTTGTGACCTGTGTATTTACCACGTCTCCCAGTCACACAAGTCACACAAGTCTCCAAGTCACACAAGTCTCCCAGTCACACAAGTCTCCAAGTCACATGAGTCACACAAGTCTCCAAGTCACACAAGTCACACAAGTCCAAGTCTCCAAGTCACACAAGTCACACAAGTCTCCAAGTCACACAAGTCACACAAGTCACACAAGTCACACAAGTCCAAGTCACACAAGTCACACAAGTCTCCAAGTCACACAAGTCACACAAGTCTCCAAGTCACACAAGTCTCCAAGTCACACAAGTCTCCAAGTCACACAAGTCACACAAGTCACACAAGTCACACAAGTCACACAAGTCACACAAGTCCAAGTCACACAAGTCACACAAGTCTCCAAGTCACACAAGTCACACAAGTCTCCAAGTCACACAAGTCACACAAGTCACACAAGTCACACAAGTCCAAGTCACACAAGTCACACAAGTCCAAGTCTCCAAGTCACACGAGTCACACAAGTCTCCAAGTCACACAAGTCACACAAGTCACACAAGTCACACAAGTCACACAAGTCCAAGTCACACAAGTCACACAAGTCTCCAAGTCACACAAGTCACACAAGTCTCCAAGTCACAAAAGTCTCCCAGTCACACGAGACTCATGTGACTGGGAGACTCGTGTGACTTGTGTGACTGGGAGACGGGGTAAACACACAGGTCACAACATGTTTACAGGAACGTTTGGGAGTTGTATTTGGAGTATATTTCCTGACTGTAGTGAACTAGGCTAGATGTCTGCCCCACTTCCAGTGATGAAGTTAAGCTAGGCTAACGGTCCAGGCGTTCCCTAAGCCCAAAGCATGCAGAGAGACGAAAAAGGTATGCATCTTCTTGTCCAACTCCAGGGAAGATGTTAAATAAGCTAATTTCACAAAATGTTGGAGTTTTCCTTTAAGCGTTTCAATTGGCCAGCCAAACATGTTATCTGTGTACATGTAATATTGTACTAATTGTGTATTTATTAATGAGGTAAGTTATGCCCCGAAATCCGACGTTAGAGTCAGTGTGTCAATATAGTTACTGCACTTTAGCTTTGTAGGACAGTATGGTTATGCTGTTAAATGAAGTAGTGGTATTGCAATGGCACCATCTCCGTCTGGAGAGAGAAGACATTTGCGCTTGATATAGCGAAGTTTACCTATCCCTATATCTTCTTGCAAGCCACTGACCTTGTATGTACCAATGTATGATGATTCACAGGGATACATGTAGTATGGCTGTTTGTGTCTGTACTTTCTGTAAATTATATATACCTCTTCCTCTGATTTAAGAATATTCTCTACTAATGCAAATCCATCTCCAACCTCAATACAATTGTCTCCTTTCTTTGTGGACAAAGTAAACCGATGAGTGGAGACCTTCCTGTACTGTTGTGAAGAAGTAAACTGTGGGGGGACAGGCCCATCAGTGTGAATATTACGCAAAATTGGATCATCTGTGGGACATGGGGATCCAACATGTGGAATTTCAGACAACATTTTCACTACCTGTTGTAGTGGCTGATGTGGCTTGCGTAGAAGATGCTTAATTTGTCCAAGATAGTTCTCAAAAGGGAATCCTGAGATATTATCTAGAGTGCCAAACTTCCTGTATTCCTCAGCCAAATGAATAAGCTGGTGTACATTGTACACAATTTCACCTCTTCCATACACTGTCCCAAAGTGTTCAACAAAAGAAACCATCAACTTGTGCGCAAAGGCCAACATTTCCTCAGAAATACTAGGGGACAGCAACAAGTACATTCCAACAGAAAACAACATGAAGTTGTCATACAGCTCATACAATCCTTCAAAACAACAGGACCCCAATACAACATGAAGGATCGCAACTCAGTAGCTTTCCAGCGATCTAACTCTGACAGTTCCCTTGGTTTACGGTTAAATTCACAAGGCATGTAGGGACATAGCTTTAGAAGTTTACCTGAAATGGCTTGTACAGTTTTGGAAGGGACCCTTGTTGCCAAATTCTTCCCCTTTAACCATATATTAAGCAGTTTCCTTGTAACTCCGAGACAACAGAGATGCATGTAATCAGTTGGAAACATAGAAACCATCTTAACTAAACCTGTTAAAGGGCTCGTCCCATTGTGATGTGCCTCATCAACCATGTCTGAGAAACTGGAGTCTGTCCTAAGTCTGACTTTTGTTTCAGGATATGTCATTTTATTTATCCATACACCCTCCTGAAAACACTTGTCACAACCAGAATAGCCATTAAATGCCTTGGTCTGCTTAATATAAGCTCTAGCCGGGGCATCACAAATGAAAGAAGAAATCTGTACATCAAATTGCTTGTCATTATAAATAATGCCATTAGACAGTACATTCTGAAGATCTTTGACAAACTGCTCTAGGTACTCAAAAACACTCTTTGGCTTGCTGAGACCACAAAAAATGCCAACAACAAATGGGGACTTTGTGTAGTCACATTTGAGACTTCCAAGTATGGGCCAAAACTGAAGTTTAGAACTTTTGAATAAAGGTAAACCATCTATATTAAACTGTAAATTAAGAGTTGTCAGAGTTGCCGGTAAAATCAAACATGCCAACCGTGAAAGCACCCCTTTGACTAAACCAAAATGATAGTATTCTCCCCCTTCAATCTTAGTGGTAGGCACATGTTTTTGTGTTCCTAGCAATGTTCTTCCATCTTTAGGAAGGGTGGGGTGAAACATCTTCAAAAAGGACAGCAAAGATGATAGTGCAACCAGAGAGACTGAATAGGATGTTGCCCAATATTTTAAACTTGTCATGAGGAAATCTTCATTATGCTCATCACTGTCAAAGACATGTTCAGGTTCAATTTCGTCATCCCCAGCTATACTTTCAAAATGTGCATTTGACTCACCTGGTGAGTCAATATTTTCACTTTGATCACTGATAGTTAGTGGTCTGTTTAGTGGCAAGTCTGAAGTTGATAAATCTAGTGGCAAGTCTGATCTAGTTGTTAAATCTAGTGGCAAGTCTGTCTTTGGTAAATCGAGCAGGCACTCAGTATAGGCTGTGACAGGATCTGTGTTCTCTAAAGAGTGATGGTTTGTCCTTGAATTAGCAGCAACAATTAACTTATAATCAGTGAGGATAGCCTGCTCTGTCTCTCTCACTAATTTGTTGACTCTACGTCTTTTAGCCCGAGAATAAGATGACATAGTGATGAGGTGCTGTAGTCAATGTAATGGTACATACATTGTGCTATTTACTTGGCTAGAACAGGTATTTGCTTCAATTGCTGCAACGTGCGGCTTCTTGAAACTGGTACGTGATTCTGGAAAAAGAAAGAAAAAAGGGGGGAGGGTCGACATTAATGTGCTGCATTGCAATGTGCAGGGTGAAACGCTTGCATAATTCTACATTTTGATCAATATCAAGAGAGTCCATTATTATATTATTGTTATATTGTTCATTAGAAAATACCATGTATATAACCAAACGTCTAACTATATAGTCAATGTAATGGTACATAAATTGTGGTATTTACTTGGCTAGAACAATTAAGTCTCAAACAGCCTGCAAACTACCTGGCGTTCTATCGCCATGCTCTAAGACAAACTCTAACCTTAACCAACTTAGAAAGAGTGCAAGGGGAGATGAAGCATATAGCGATATAAACATAGTCATAGCATCAAATTAGTATTTAGATAAGCCACAGAAAAAAATCACGTTATAAAAATAAGCAGTTTCTAAGAAAAAACGATTTGTTATGTGAAGCGCTTTATCAACATGGGCGCCGCCATTTTGTTTGGTGACATCACCGTCGCGGTGCATTTAGCTAGCTGGCTACCTAGCCGCAGCCGGGATTCAAAGCCAACTAACCGGCTAACCCAGCTCGCTAAATACTGCATGTAGCTAGCAGAACTGTAAAATTAGTTTGAACAGCCATACAAAAAGAAACACGCGGTCCCGTTGTTGTCTGGTAGGCAACGTTGCATTTACGGATCCACGTGTTTACTAGGCCAGCTAGCGCGTGCTTCCTTGACTACTTCCTGTTCACCCAATAAGCATGCTTTTGATTGGCTGAGTCGCACAACGTCATTCAGTACCAACGCACGCAATTGGACCACGCAATTTCTAATCGTTGGCGCTATAATATTTACATCGAAATAACTTAAACAACCGTACGATTCCACTTGCACACTCTCCAGAGTTATATTAAGCACACGCTACGAATATTCATGAATATTTATCTTAGTTGACGTATATATATATTTACCTACCAAACTGCAGCATATCACATGCACAACGCCGTCAAGATCCACTGGTGCACACTCACAATAACGTTATTTTTCACAGAACACAGTTAAGATAAAAGTAATATAGCCAAAACTTACTGTAAAGCACTCAGTAGAATCAAATCCGGGGGAACCAGATGTGCTGTTCTGAACAGCAGTTCACATTGAGAGAGTGCTCAGCTGCATGCTGGGACGTACGTCTGTTTAAATGGGGGGGGGGAATTCGGATCGGTCCAACGTAATGACGACAAACAGCATACGTTGAACAGCATCCGTTGATTCAACATTTATTAGATATTGGCATTTCAATCATTAAAATGCAACCACAAAACAATATTGATTCAATGATATGTTTTCAACAATAGTCAATTGCTTTAGCGGTTAATGGGTGATTCAACATCAATCGTCGACCTTAACCAAAAATCAAGCATTTTGACCATAAATCAACATTGAATTAACACCTTTTGCTATCTGGGCCATCATCACCATAGTAACACCACACAGGGGGAAAAAAATTGCGTTTCCCAAAGCAGGGCAACAGAGGAGAGGACAAAAGAGGAGATTTTGCCCTGTGAGGTGAGATTTGCTGTCGGATCTTATTGTGGGTGTTGGAGATTAGGATGGGAGGCCATTGTGTTGCGTGCCTTACAAAAACAAAACAAGTGTGGAGAGGTAGTGATGTGACGTTCGCAAACCATTCTTTTGAGCGGTTCTTTGGTACGAACGAAGGGAACTGAGTCATACTTATTTTTTGTTATTTATTATTATACTTTTTTTAATTGCTACTGTACATTGTATCTGGACACTTAATATCCCACTCATGTTGGATACATACATTTTAATGATTTGTTGCTTTGTAAATGGTAAATGGCTGCATTTATATAGCGCTTTTTATCCAGCATTTATTTGTTCCTCAAATTGTTTTACCCATTCACTCACTGTCACTGTGGAGGCAACCATGCAAGTAGTTAGGGGTTAAGTTTGACATGCTGCCCGGGAGGAGCAGGAATCGAACCGGGAACCTCCGGAATACCAGACGACTGCTCTACCTACCGAGCCGCTGTCGCCCCTGCCTTGTTTCCCGGGACTTTAAGTATCTAAGTTTGAATCTGATCCAAATCTGATTATTCTGCAGATAAACTGAAGATTCAAGACTGATAAACCAAGTAAGCCCCGCCCCCTAAAAAAAATTATGATCTTTTGAACGGCTCTTGCAAAGGAACGGAGCCAAAAGATCCGGCTCCCTTCAAAGAGCTGTAATTCCCATCACTACAGACTACTGTGACTGTGGTGCATCTATAGATGTGCACAACTTCAGAATCTATGGGTCGATTATTCTGTAATTGAGTATTCAGTGTTGGCAACTTTTATCAATTTGCTGGGAATTTTAGTTCTCATTAGATATGAGCACAGTGATCATTATCATTGTCTAGATTGAAAACAGTACACTTAGTTCCCACTGCAAGCCTTAGTGCTCAATTCTGATTTATTGCTCAGATCTAATTTTCTTTTGTTTGGCCTTTCACATAATTTAAAAAGTAAGAACTAACTGACCCACATGCGCAAATGAACAATAAAGAAGATGGATGTAAAAGGTGTGACAAATGTTAATCTACAGTGATGTGAAAGTCGCATGACTGTTCAGACTGAGGTCACATTGCAAAAGATCATACCTGTATCTGATTTAGGACCACATATGAAAGTGGCCCAAATCAGAATAGAAAATATCAGATTCCATGTGATTTGTGCTGCTCACATTGTTGTGAAATAAAATAATCTGATCTGACCTGAATCGCCTCGTCAAAACAGTCTTCAGACCACACACACACACACACACACACACACACACACACACACACACACACACACACACACACACACACACACACACACACACACACACACACACACACACACACACACACACACACACACACACACACACACACACACACACACACAGTGGCTCACAGGAGGTAGAGCTGTCGGAAGGTTCCTTCTATTCCGGCTCCTCCTGGGCAGCGTGTCGATGTGTCCTTGAGCAAGACACTTAACCCTGGTTGCCTCCGCCGTGAATGTGAGGCATAAGTTGTTAAGCGCTTTGAATAAAAGTTATATGTAAATGCAGTCCATTTACCATTTACGTACATACAAGGCAAATCCTTCCACTTCTCCATATTCAGTTCAACTAAACGATTCCTTAACCTTCCCAAAGCTCCCAACACACCACACTTAGTCAGTCCTTCCTGTGCCAGTAGACATCAAGCTCCACAAGGACAAGGACTCCTGAGGACAAGGACTGACTTGGTTAACTGCTGGAGAACTGATAGACTCTTAACTACTGAACCGTGTGTGGATCGCCCCGCGAGCCCCAGGCCACCGGCCCGCGAGCCCCACGGGACGAGACCAGGTAGAATTTTAGGCGCATGGGAAACAAGGCTCGCGGGACGGTGGCCTGGGGCTCGCGGGGCGGTGGCCTGGGGCTCGCAGGACAGTCCACACACCGCTATCAGTGTTCTTCTTCCCCGCCAATGAAGTATTCACCCAAAGACCCAATACCGTGGCAACAACTACCGCACTACCGGTAGAATAAGTGTTGAGAATCGTGGGAAGTGATGCAAACTGTCTTGTCGTGTTTTGAACATGTATGTTGTGTTGATGGAATCACGTTAATATAGAGAGATGAGGCTGCAGGCTGTTAGCAGAACTAGCGTAACGCGCTGGTTGGGGCGTAAAGTCAGTGGCCAATCAGATCGCGCAAACCGAACGCGGAAGTGCAACTCCGTTAGGGAAAATATACATGCTGGGGGGACCCTCTTTATACACAGGAGAGGGGGGGGGCAATAAAACTGGGTGTTGAGGAGAGGGAGGAGACAAGTTATGTTATCCTCCACACCAGCCTTGCTGGGGATAGCCATGGTCTATGTATGGTATGGTATGGTTGGCTTTGTTTCTCCATTAGCTATGTTCAGCCTGGCTGGGGCTAGCCATGGTCTAGCATGATATGGTATGGTTGGGTTTGTGTCTCCATGAGCTATGTCCAGCATGGCTGGGGCTAGCCATGGTCTAGCATGGTATGGTATGGTATGGTATGGTATGGTTGGGTTTGTGTCTCCATTAGCTATGTCCAGCCTGGCTATATACAATGTCCAGGTGATTAAACTGGGTATAAAATATATAAATGACTAAAATGAGTACTACTGAGTATAGTGCTAATCAGATGTATGTACAGAGATGTAGTATGTACAGTGATACAGGGATAAAGACACTACAGTAGGTACATGTAGGTACCATGGCTAGCCCCAGCCAGGATGGCATAGCTAATGGCGACACAAACCCAACCATACCATACCATGCTAGACCATGGCTAGCCCCAGCCAGGCTGGGCATAGCTAATGTAGACAAGGCATATTAGTGTGTGTGTGACCCTAACTGAACACAGAATAAAAGTGCAATCATCTGTCTGGTCTTATCCCAGAGAGTGTTCCAGAGAGATCCATTAGATATATAACCGTCACGGTGACCAAATTCGTCCACATTTTTATAGGATTCTATCAAATTTTCATAGCGAATGTAATTTACCCTGCGCCGTTTTCATTGAGGTTTCTTACAAATTAACAATGTTTTATTTGTCCTTTATATGCGGATAACATTAAAATCTTAAATTGTACCATTATGTTCCCCCTTTAGACAACAAACAAACAAACGGGGGGGGGGGGCAAATGAATGAATGTGGATGAGAGCCTTGACATTAAGTGATTGCAGATACGGCTGTGGGGGTGCTAGAGACATGATAGAATAGACTTGTATGCGCCTGAATCTCCTGAACACAGCGCGAGACATTCCTAATCGATCAGAACTAAATTGGCAGCGAAAAAGACCGTTTTTAAGCATCGATTCCCCATGCACATGCGCAGATTGGCCACGGAGTGTGACGCAACGCACATCCACCCTGGAATGTTTCATTAGAGGGGGTGTTGTGTTGTGAGAATGTGAGCGGCAATCGGAGCATCAACTACTAACAACAGAACTACAAGCAGCCATGCCTAAAAGTTGCTGTGTTGTTAATTGTTCGGCCAACATTCATTCATTGTTGTTCTGTTGTTAGTAGTTGATGCTCCGATTGCCGCTAATGAAACATTCCAGGGTGGATGTGCGTTGCGTCACACTCCGTGGCCAATCTGCGCATGTGCATGGGGAATTGATGCTTAAAAACGGTCTTTTTCGCTGCCAATTTAGTTCTGATCGATTAGGAATGTCTCGCGCCGTGTTCAGGAGATTCAGGCGCATACAAGTCTATTCGATCATGTCTCTAGCACCCCCACAGCCGTATCTGCAATCACTTAATGTCAAGGCTCTCACCCCGATTTCAATGTAACGCGGAAGTGTAGTGGTCTATAACGTTAAGTTGAGAGGCTACCCGCTCTTGTAAACAGCGTCGCCCAAAACACATTCTAGAGATTCCCACTTTTTATTGGTACATACGTTCATATCTATTAGTCTTTAGATGACTAAATATAGATGAATACTCATGAAATTTGATATATATATTCTAAAATAAGTATAAGTATAAGTATAATTTCACCTGTCGACATGAAATTCCCAAACGCTGACAGTAAAATAAACCTGGAGGTCGCGCAAAATGGGGCGTGACCGAATTTGGTTTTGGGTGTTCCCAGACAAAGAGAGTGACCGAGATTGGTCTACGTTCCGTTATGTATTAGGGCTGACCTCGACTAGTCGAATAATCGATCGAAAGGAGCCATAGTCGACTGCCAACCTCTTAGTCGAATGCTAAACTTTAATTTTTTTTATATTATATATATTTTTTGCATTCGGGGGAGTAGTCGACTACCAGTCGAGTAACGGAAGATTTTGGCCAATCAAAGTCAACTATACAAATGCTTAGTCGGGGACAGGCCTAGTGTATGTTATTTGTTGACCTCGTTACCTCCAGCGCCCTCTCTCTCACTCCTCCCTTCTATCTCTCTCCATGAGTCTGTGTTCAGGTTAATGCCGGACTAGGCTGATGGAGACATGCCTCCGCTTTCAGCCCATAAGTCAGTGCAATTAGCTAATAAAGATGCCAATTATTACCCATTACTGCTCTGTGTGAGAGCGTGTGCCTGTGTACAGTACTGTGGTCATTAAGAGTTCCATAAACAAGCCTGGCCCTTTTTCTCACACGCTGTTGTTTTTTGTTGTCGCACAAGCAGAGATTTTAAACTGATTAGTACTTTAGTATTCTACAGACATGCCTGTTTTCGGGCCTAAAAGATTTGACCAGCCTTATTTGTTATCGACAACCATGTCAACTGCTTCTAACTTATATTGTTGGTTTTATTAACACTTTGATTGCCTAAGGCTAAATTCATGATATACCATAGGTTGCCAGCTCTATTTGTCTATGGAGAAGTTCCCCTTCTTTGCAGGGCTATAACTTTTTAAATTCTATTGCTAAATTGACATTATTAGGGCCCATTCAATGTCCTATATGTATTGTTCAGGGTGTATGAACGTTAAACTTTTTCATTCACATATTCATACTAAAATATGATCTAAAGTATAAGTATGTTTTCATCTCTTTCTGCAGCTTTCTCCAGAACGTGATTTATAGCCCCAAATGCATTATATTGATGATCAAATACAGCAATCGGCGCGATATAAAAAAATCTAACTGGACGGACTTCTGGAAGTTACTACACGTCATCTGATGTTGACCGGATGGGCGAGGGGGCGTTTATAATTCCGTGGGCAGCGTTATACCATTCATCTAATGTGGGTCAAATGTTCATCATAGCAGTTAGTGTCGAACACGGAAATATTACACGCTAAAACTCACCCCAGTCTCCGCGGGCCGTTGGGCGATCAGCGTGGGGTAGACAGTTTTCCATTATGGGATGTAAAAATATCCGGTCCATTTCCAGCTTGTATAATAGTATATACGTCCAAATCATGTTGTTTATCGAGTTATTGGCAACGGATCGCTATGTATTGTGACGAGCTAGAGTGCCGGAACCTATACAGAGTGCCCGGAAGTAATATGGGTGAACAGCACATCGTCCAAGTAACTTCCTGTTAGGCGATTGCACCGATCGGCCACCAGATGGCGCTCTTGAACCGCTAGAGGGTTCAGTGGGGCTTTTTGGTGGGTCTCAGGCCAGCGGATGGGAAATATGAATCCGATCACAGATTTTTGAAAAATTGATATCAAAGACGAGTTACGGCGTCTTCAGCAACTTGAGCATGGCGGGGAAGGACGCCTAAACTCGTCTTCTGGCAGTTAAAGTGTTAACACATTGTCTGCCACGCAGTATGCCCATCCTTATGCCCAGTCTGCCAGTGCTGTAACCCTATGGAGATGTTTACCTTCTTTGCAGGGCTATAACTTTTTAAATATTATAGCTATATCGACATTACTATGGCCCATTCAACATCGGGTATCTATCGTTCCGGATGTGGGAACGTTATTTTTTTCATTCATACATTGTTGTGTTAATACCGTCGAGAATATAAGTATGTTTTTAAGGTTTTCTGCAGTAATTCCTAAAACACGAGTTATAGGCCCCAGTGTTTCCCACAGGATTTTCAGAGACTATGGGGGGTGAACCTCCGACCCTCTAGGGGGGTCCGGGGTCATGCCCCCCGGATTTTTATTTTTTTTGTACATTTTAAAGTTAAATGCATCAATCTGGTGCACTTTCAGAGCAAAATAAAGAGGCTAGATCTATGATGAACTTTGCATAAAACACAAAATTGACTAGACTAGTGCTTCCCAATCCTCTCCTCGAAGCACCCCAGCCATTCAATGTATTTGTTAAATTCCACCACCAGCACACCTGATTCAACTTAACTAGCCCTTTATTAGTTGGTGTGCTGGTGGTGGAATTTAACAAATACATGGAACGGCTGCGGTGTCTCGAGGAAAGGTTTGGGAACCACTGGACTAGAGCATACATTTGAGCCATCAAAGAAATGAAGCAAAAGTGGTTACCTGTGGAACTGGTTTATTTTTTAGAAAAGAATATAGTGGATTACTATTACGACGACTACCACTGCCAATACTACTGATACATCCCTATTGGCAAACTTTATATTTAAAAAAATTGTAAAAAAAAAAAAAAAATTATAAAAAAAATATGTTGGTTCATTATACAACTGTGGCGGGACTAATTAGACTATGGCGGGGCGCCACAGTCTAGGTAATTAATGGGAAACCCTGAGGCCCTGACGCATATGATAGATTATCGATTGGCGTTTCTTTCCTATACACGCTATATTAAAAAATTCAAATGTATATGATCGGTATACATTATGCTTCATCATGCGTGAAGGAAAGGGGGGGGGGTCGTTTATAATTCCTTGATCGTCAGTAACGGCTTTATTTAGTATGGGTTGATATGTTGATCATCGCCACGGCTTGGGGCGTCTCCTTCGTGGTGGTGTCGCCCGTGGTGGCGTTCGCCGACGTGCAGGACGGGAACTGCAGCATCGTGTGGCTGGAGCCGGCGGACGTGTGGAAGATGTCCTTCATAGTCTACACGTCCACCGTGGGATTCCTCTTCCCCCTGCTGGTCATCTGCCTATGCTACCTACTTATTGTGATCAAGGTACTGATTAGAATGTCAACGTACAATATTTGAACAACAATGCATATTGTAACTGTTCTAATTCATGCTCAAGCTTTTATGTGGTAAAATGATTTACTGTAACATTCACATCCTTCTTATATACCTACTGTGACAGACTTGGGGGTGTTATGAGCTCGCCTCAGAGATCAGATTGGATTTAACTAAATGCACACAGTAGAACCAATTTTAACAGCAGTTTTAATGCTGTTTAGGGGAAATGAGGGGTTAGTGTGATCGTCAGCCAGTCGAGAAGCGTCTTGGTCCATTAGCGGGGTTCGGTACACCGAGAGCGGTTCTCGTATGGGCGGGGGATGATCCGGGAGAAGAGACGTCAGACAAGCAGGTGGGTTCTCATGCGATCAGGGGTTATAGCACACATAACGTAAATATCATAACGTATAACGTATCTCTGATCTATCGTTCTGAACTCGTATAGTGGAATTTCCCTTCTCTCTGCGTTGTTGCATTCAATTGGTTTCGTTTGTAGGAAGTAGGCACGGACGAGAGCACTCGGTTCCAACCAGACGATCTGTTTTTATTCAATAAAGGCTTCAGATCTTATTATAAGAGTGGTTTCCAGCTGCTCCCCTATTGACAAGATGCGAGCTGGATCCCATAAATGTCCACAAAGATATTTTTCAAGTCTCTGATATGCTGTTGCCGAGATCAGAAAAGTCTTCTCCGGTTTGTTGATTCAGGTCGGCCTGGCAACACGGGGCTGGTTCTTTTGTTGTGCTGGTTGCCCCCGGCAACTCTGGTCTCAGCGATCCTCTGGCGCAGCGCGGGGTGCGCTCGTTTTCCTGCTCCCTCTTCTCCTCTCTCTGCGCCAGCTCCTGTAGTTAAAGACACCTCCCGCCCCTTTTCCGCGTCGTCCTAGTGACGATCGCTAGGGGCGTCACTTCTTTCTATTGGCTAAGCTTGATATCGGCCATTTTGGATCTTAAAGGGGCATGGTAATATTTATATACGGACTATTTTTATCATTTCTTCACCTTATATGGAAAGCTTACAGTTTTAGCGGGCCTCTCTTCTTGAACAGAAATAATCCATAAATTGCTTCCTAATTTAACAGATAAAAGTACTTTATCATGCTTTTATTGTCCTTAAAATAAGAGATTTATTCTTTATTTTGACTAGACAGTTCCTAACAGTCTTTTCTTGAGTTTTGTCCATTTGACTATCTAATTAAACCTATTTTTGATCTCTAACCATGCTTGTTGTATTTCTATATTTTAAAGTACTCCTTAACTTTGTTTTAGCCTTTTAACACACTAAGCATCTTGATCTGACTTCTAATCTTTGGTTCCTAATGTTTTATAGCGTAACTCAACTTTTAAAGGATCAATCCGTATCTTTATAGTCTTATACTGAGGTGATTATTGATTTTCTATGGGCAGAATATTTCTGATAATATTCTGTATCTATTATAACTATATATATTTATATAATTCCTGTCTTCAGCTCTGTCTCCTGCAGACAGAGCTCCTAGTATTCTGTACCCATAAGAGTAACCTGACACTGTCTTTGAAGCTTGCCATACCAAACGGTCTCCCCCAGGGCCTACTTCCAACCGTATCTTTATTGCATGCAGCTGGCTTTATCACTCCTAGTTGGCTTCCTGTGATAACACAGCCTAAGGTCGGTTTCTGCTAACACAGACCTCAAGACCCCCGGTCTTTCTGTTTTAAAGATAGTAAGTGACTCTGGTGACCTTTTTCCTTTTGAAGTTGGCCCTCAAGATAGGCTTGTGGCAATCTCCTATTTCTAACAGTTGGTTTCCTGAATGACCTATGATTGAGTTCTGGCTATAGTAAACAAATGACCTGTTGAAATGTTGTCTTTAGTTTGTCTCCCGGCCTAAAGAGTATTTACAGTGGAAGAGAGACAAAGTAATATAATTGCCTTCTTTAGAATTGTATAAGTTAAGGGTGATCTCACCCTGGCCTCCCTCCCCCTCTCCAGGGGGTTTGAGACACAGTTTGAAACCAGAGCCTCTATCTGTAATCATTAGTAAAACTATATTAAAATAGTACTGAAATACCTATCTTTTCTGCTTTTACCAACCTTACACAGTAGGGATCCCTGAGTGTAGATTCCTGGGAATTTAAAACATGTTTTCTATGCAGAAATATACCACACACCGCAGTGTCCTCCTTCCAAAAGCAGATAAACACAGCATGGGGTCACACAGACAACAATCTTCCTCCTCTTCTCTCTTACTCACTTCGTACAGGATTCACCTCAGCTACTCCAAATAATTCTGTCACTCTGTCTCCATTTTCTATATTGCTTGATGGTGTGGTGATTGCGCTCACTTGTCTCGGGCACGTCTGGCACAGGTGCGCTTCATCTGCGCTGATGCGCTCTGCCTGGAGTCTCTCCGGAACTCCTAATATGGGCATATGCCCCAGTACCTTGGCCATCTATTAGAGAGAGAGAGAGAGAGTGAGAGAGAGAGAGATCTGATTAGCACCATACTCATTAGTACTACTCATTTATATATTTTATACCCATTAACCACCTGTACATTGTATATTACTATCACACTTTACTGTTACATTTGCACTCTGGTTGGACGCCAAACTTTTTTTCGTTGTACTGTACTTGTGGTGACAATACATTTGAATATAATCTTAACCTATTCGGTACGACGGCCTGTTGAAAGAAATTAAAGCTTGTTCTTTGGCCTTTTATTCTATAGGTGTGCAGTGCGGCAAAGCGGGCACGAGCCACGTCCTCCCGTCGCAAGAAGTCAGAGCGCAAGATCATGCGCATGGTGGTCATGGTCGTGGCGGTGTTTGTCCTGTGCTGGCTGCCTTTCTACACCCTGAACATCGTCAATTTGCTGGGGGTCCTTCCTGGGGACTTCAAGGGGCTCTACTTCTTCGTTGTCGTGCTCTCGTACGCCAACAGCTGTGCCAACCCTATACTTTATGGGTTCCTCTCTGACAATTTCAAGAGAGGCTTCCAGAAGGCACTGTGTCGCACTACACGCAGGGTCGAGAACCATGAGAGGCTGGGCATCGAGTTACAGCGCCCCACCCAGGAGTGGGGTGGTATTGCACACAAGCCCCAAAACGGCCTTACGGACGGGCGTAAGGGAGACGACGATGATGAAGAAGAGGAGGAGGAAGAGGAGGAGGAGCAGGAGGGTGTAGAGAACACCACACAGATGACGGAGACCCGCAGGATTGTGCAGAATGGGAACACTGAGTGAGAGGTGGGGAGCTCCAACACATCTCTGGGGGGGGAATCTGCATCAACACACCAAGGGCAGAGTGTCAAACCTGGAGAAATTATTTGGAAAGGCCCAGGCTTTGGACCTGCTGAAACACTGTACGCTTTGGCAAAAATAGCAGGGGAGCAGCAGATCATTAGCTGAGGAATCAAAGAGCACAGTACTCGAAATCAGCTGCTTATAACTTGACGTTTCAGTGTAGAATTATATGACATTCTGAACAAAGCGATTTTAAGTTTGGTATGTACTGATCGTCACTAATGGCACTGTATGTACTCTACTGGTCAAATTTAATCAAACCTCTCCCACTCATGAGTGCCAATTAGATGGCTCAGAATAGTATGAGTTCCCTGAAATGAGCCAGGCTGGCCATTCGCCATGTTCCTTCCCACTCAGACAAGTAATAAGAACTGGAACAGAGTGAAGCAGCGATGCTACTCCAGAGAGACACATTAAATAAAGCCCAGGCTTCACTACATTATCAGAGTAGCCTATAGACTGAAGATGCACTCGGAACAGCCTGTATTACCCATCCAAGAGCCGACGTGTCCTGGAGTGAGAGACTTAACCCCTAACTGATGAGCAGGTCGGCACCTCGCATGGTTGCCTCCACCGCCAGTGTGTGAAAGTGGGAGCGAATTGGGTGCCTCACACGAGTTGTGAAGCGCTTTCGATAAAACCACTCCAAATGCTGTCCATAATGTGCATTGATTTATGACTCAATAGCAGTGGTGGAAAGTAACTTAAGTATTTTTACTCAAGTAGTGTACTTAAGTACAATTTCAAGCTACTTGTACTTTACGTGACTATTTTCATTTTACGATACTTTATACTTTTACTCTTCTACATTTAAAAGGAAATATTGTACTTTTTACTCCACTACATTTATCTGAACCCATCAGTTACTAGTTACTTTGAAGAAAAGGATTTAGCATAAAAAACATGTATGAAGATTATATACTTACTTTCATATTTGAAGCCTGTCAACTTCAAGAGGACGTAATCGGAGCAGCATAACTGGACCACATACCACTTTGACACAACCTTTAATCAGAGCAGCATAAGTGGACCACATACCACTTTAACACAACCTATATAGAGGTCAATGGATCGAGGATTGAACGCTCCCAAGCACTGGAATACGCAAACGTCATGTACAATGCATACTTTTACTATAGGTACTTAAGTACATTCAAGAGCACATACTTCTCTACTTTTACTTAAGTAGAATTTGATTGGATGACTCTTACTTTTACCAGAGTACTCATTTAACTGGTTATCTACTTTTACTTAAGTAAAGGAACTGTGTACTCCACCACTGCTCAATAGTAGCAAAATATTTGTTAATTGAGGAGTATAACGTAAGATTCATGCTAAGTTGTTTGTAACAGTAAATTGAAGTCTATCTGTGTTATGCACAAACGTACCTCTGCCTGTAATACCTCCATGATGTTCTCCTTCTCACAGGGTGTTACAGCTAAACACATCCTATCATTAGTTCCGGTATGGTAACAAGTAGGAAATGGGTAGAGGAGAGTTCGGTTGTACTGTTTAATGGTATTTATTTATGTAAGATACTTATTGGTATTTGTTAGGTTTGTATTTGGGTGTGTACATATTTATCAAGAATGTATATATATTTTGGTAATGGTTTTATGTAAATACTTACTGTATGTGTGTGGATATCTGTGATGAAGTAAATGCTATGTATCTGAGCAGACACCCTTATATAATCCTGCATTCGGTCCTCGTCGACTCGTAAGGTCGGGAATTCCCGTCTGGCAAGTTTCACGATACCCAAGTTTATGCGTTGTGAACTTGTGACGTTCCGCTGACTTTGTGGTGCAAACTGTGGTGTTCTTTAATTTACCTTAAAAGATGAGGAAGATAATTCGTCTTTCAGGGTTTTTATTCCAGAGTGAATAAACAATATTAAGGATACACAGCTGTGGATATTCAATCTACTCAGCCTGAGGAGCATGAGGGGTTGTGTGTCACAAACAAGAAAATACATGGGTCTTTATACTTTTACAGAAGGCATGCTGTCAGCACTAGTGAATTCTATGCCAATGATATGGCTCTTCAGGAAAACCAAACAAGGACATAGTTATAGGTTCTTTAGAATATGACTTAAAGATTTCAGCTGAGCTTTGAGAAATCTTTGTTTAAGGATATCTTTTATTAATCCCTCACAGGGAAATTCCAGTGACACACACATACAGCTCATCGTCTCATTAACAACATCATATCACAATCATTACATTTGTACAGTAACAATGGCACAACATAAATTCAAACAGGCATGTACATTTGTTGACACATGTCGACTACAGAATGCCTGAGACACCATATGCGATAGTCGGCTGCAGCAACACCGGAGTGTCGTTGCGCCAGGCGGGCGGGAGGGAGGAAAGATTGTCCAGCAACGGGAGGGGCAGGGACAGGGGGATAGGACTTTGGTGATGAGACAGTCTTAGGCTCCCCCCTCTAGCATGCGTACTAGTTGGCTGCCGTCATAGGTGCCAGGCGTACACGCGGGAGGGGGGATTGGGTATAGGGATTGGGGGTGGGGGGGGCCACTTGCCACTCTTATCTCCCAGAGGGCCTTCGACTCCAGCAGCTCCCTGGTTCGACCTTGGTCCAGGAATTTGTTTTGTCTGAACTGGCAACAATTTCTCCCAGCCACGTCACTTTAAATTTGATTTGAGTAGAGTGAAATATAACTCTATTGATTTGAGTGGAGTGAGTTTTAACAACTCCGTCCAAATGACTGAATGCATTAGTCCAAGTGTCTTAATCAGTTCATTTTGGTAGGTCCTGTGCGCGGTAAACAGATCCAAAATCTTCTTATTGCAGTCCAAAAGCTTCGATAATCCAAAAATGACCACGTCTTCAAGTTGATTGTGATTATGATGTCCCAAGAGGCAGAGAGGGTTAGCCTTATTCTGCTTCTTGACGAAAGTATGCAATCCACTGATTAGATCCATTTCGAGTTGATTTGAGTATAGTCCGGCAACCGGCACAAAACACAGAGCATAGCAGCCTCGGGCTTCATGGAGCAGTAGAGGCGGCGGTAGGAACGGCCTTGAGGAGCCTGGGGAGAGGAGAGAAATGTGACTGTCTCTGGGAAGGGCTGGGTAGGGAAGGACTGTCACTGTCTCTGCTCAACAGGTGGCAGGTACTTGTGTGAGCTAGAATAGAATAGTTGAGAGTAATCCTAAATATAATACTTCAAGGACAAGGAGTCACAAAACATACTTTATTATGCACATGGAGTATCATGAGACATCATCAGAAACATGGTATTGACATGCTGGGATTCCTCAAAACCACTCAAATCAAGAAAGGAAGGTTGAATAATCTGGCTGAATCTATCTACTGCCTTGTATTCGATTGGTCCTGACTTTACAACCCAACTAGCGCACCTAAACGCCATCACCTCGTGAATACCTACGTTTTAGGAAGAGCCTTGTTGCTCGAAACATTGCTGCAAAAAATAAAAGTCCCTTTTTAAAAGTGAGCTATTTGTTGTGCATATCTACTTGTTCTAATCTCTAAAGCAGCGTTTCCCAAACTCTGGGTTGCGGACCTGTTTTTATTGGGTCGCCAATAAAAAGTAAAAAAAAAAAAAAAAAAAAAAAAACACCTGTACATTGTATATTACTATCACACTTTACTGTTACATTTGCACTCTGGTTGGACGCCAAACTTATTTTCGTTGTACTGTACTTGTGGTGACAATACATTTGAATATAATCTATATAATGCCATAGATGAAATATTATACCCCTTCTAGCATGATGTCAGGTCAGTATAATCTTTAAATAAGTCGGTACAAATTAATCAGAATATTGCTCAATGTTGGGGTTTAAGGTTGAGGGACGGAGGGAGGGGGTAAGAAATGGAGAGTTGAAAAAGGTGAGAATTAGAAAGGAGAGTAGAACATGTTTGTTCATTTAAAAGTGTTACAAAATTGTATGTATATGTTATGAGGTGGTGAGCAACTTAACATTACACTCTGATTATTGCTGTGATGTACTTTTATAATTAAATAAATACATTTCATATACATTTGAAATGCATGGTTTGTTGTGTTCTTTATCAGTAGTTTATAAATGTATGTTATGGCAATTAATTTTTTTTATCCATTTTTTCTCCTTATTCTATTTTTCTCCCATCCCAATTTCGTATTGCCAATTCTCCCCTGTCTTGAACGTTGCTAGACTATGCCTCCCACTGGTCGGCTGTAGTGAGGATAGAAGCCTTGCATCACGTGTCCCCTCTGGTACACGAGGCAGCCTGTCGCATCTTTTCACCAGACAGCGCGGACTCTCAGTGGCGAGGAGTAACGCGTGGGAGGCTCACGCTGCCCCCGATACTTCCTGTCTCTGCTGTACAGGCGTCACCCAACCGACCTGTCGCTGTCCACAACATCCAATCCCCACCCATCGACTTTCCACCCGCTACCTCTGCCAATTGAGATAGTATGACCACTGGCCCAAGCCGCAGGCAACGCTGACTCGGGGAGTCAAGACCGGAGTCTCTTGCATTGGTGACGAGCGCAATCTCCGCTACGCCACCCAGCCGCCCATGTTATGGCAATTCATGATGTATTTTTGTAAGTTTGGGTCCCGGGGAAACACCAAATTTCTCTTTTGGGTCTCGAGCTGAAAAAGTTTGGGAACCCCTGCTCTAAAGGAACACGCAGACATTTTGGGAAATTAGCTTATCGTCTTTTCCAGAGAGACGAGAAGATAGAATCTAGATCCCAGTTTACTCTCTGTGCGTATCTAAGCTATCTGGCTGCACGTTTAAACATTTTAAACACACTTAAACATTTTCTTCACAAACATAGCCACAACACTGGTAAACCCTCCCACTCAGGGCATTTTGGGGTAGAACACATCATAGCCTACTACAATAACCTAGGGGTCCGCAAAGACAATTTCAAACTAGAAATGGTAACAACAGCTGAGGTACTCAAAAAACTGAGCGCCCTCCAACCTAACAAGGCCACTGGCCATGACAATATCCCCTCCAAATTCCTCAGAGACTCAGCAGCCGCCATCACCCCAGTCATCACACACATAATAAACCTCTCCATAAAACAGGGACACGTACCCAAAGACTTCAAAATTGCGAGAGTAACACCCCTGCACAAAAAGGGCAGCGAAAGTCATGTAAAAAATAGTATACGAACAGGTCGAAAAGTACCTTGTGGAAAGAAATCTAATCTACGAATTTTCCAATCTGGCTTCAGAACATCCCACTCCACTGACACATGCCTTCTCTATTTAAACGACCACATCAAACAAGAGGTGGACGCGGGCAAATACTGCAGCACTGATCGACACTGTCAATCACTCCATTCTGATTGACAAGCTAAAAGCAATTGGCAATCAGTGAGCTCGATGCAATCCTACCTGGAGGGGAGAGAACAGATGGTGGAGGTAAACGGTACCCTACCCCCCCCCCCCCCCCTCCCAGTGAGCTGTGGTGTTCCACAAGGAAGCATACTAGGACCGCTACTGTTCCTAATTTATGCAAATGACATGTCGTCAGCTTGTGACTGCAACTTGTTCCTGTTCGCGGACGACTCAGCCCTGCTGGTCTCTGACAAGAGCAAGTTACAGGTTGAAAAAACCCTCAGCTCGGAACTAGGCTAAATCTGCATCTGGCTTGCTGATAACAAACTATCATTACACCTGGGTAAAACAGAGTCCATTCTCTTCGGTTAAAATAAGAAACTCAGCAAGACCGACGGCTTCTCAGTTACAGTGGGTGACAATATTGTCACAAGGAAAGATGAAATTACATACCTAGGTTCCATCCTAGAGGCAAATCTTTCCTGTGACAAAATGGCATCCAATGTAATAAAGAAAGTCAACCAACAAACTAGATTATTGTACCGGATCTCCTCTCTGGTAAACAAGAATACCCTGAGCACTCATTCAAGGGTACTACGATATGCTTGCACCTCATGGTACCAAAGCACCTCAAAAAGGCGCTAAAAACAAAATTACAAACATCTCAAAACAAACTGGTCAGACTACTGCTTGACCTTACTCATAGAACCCACCTCACCCCTGCCCACTTTGACAACCTAGGATGGCTTAGAGTAGACTACAGCAACTTGCAATGGGCCTGGTCTACAAGATACACTACATGACTAAGGTACCCATGTACATGTCAAAATACTTCCCAAAGGTCAGTGAATACCACGATCACAACACCAGAGGGAGCTCCACAAATCATGTTAAACCCAGATTCGGCTCAAACAAGGGACTAAACATGTTTCGCAGTTATGCCACATCAATGTGGAACGCCCTACCCACAGCTGTAAAGGAATGTGAATCACTATCCACTTTCAAAGAGCACCTACGAGAGACTGCAATTAGAAACTGGCCCCTGTAAATGTCCTAACGCAACCCCCTCCAATGTACAATAAATGTCCTATTAAACCCAATAATACACAAGACCCTCTTCTTGAAAACTTGTTACCAATAAACATGAATTGTCTTAAAGGGGAACTATTTTACTATTTCTTTCACTATTTGGGCACTTTTACACAATTCCTGTGAGTCTATGGAACACCTCTGTAATATATATATTTTTTTTATTCATTGTTTTGTATTTCTAATCAAGTCCTCAAAAACAGCATTTTTCTACCTCAAGATCTCGAGCTGTTTTGAGCCTGGGCTCCTAAACCACTGCGCAGCGTCGTCTTCGCCTGAACATTAACATGCAGCGGTGTCTTTATGACATCACATATAGGGCACATTTTCAAATGACTCAGTTCAGTGAGGGTGAATATTGTGAGAGGAGAATTGGAAGAATGCGCCAATATGAGAATTTTGAGACATAGATCATATTAATATAAGTTCACATAGCTAGGAAACAATGCTAAACACTCAAAAAGGCCATTTATAAGATAGTTCCCCATTTTAACTTCATTACTGTAAATAATATCTATCTATTTATTCATCTATTTAAACACCATGAAATAAATGTCCAAAATACTTTATATGAACTAAAAACTATACTCTTATTTACCAGACTGGGCATTTAGGCACCTACAGCTAGCATGGCTAACAAATGCAAATATTGTAGTCTGCCCCGTTGTTCTGACCAGGAGTCTGACATATACAGCGAACAGGTCTATAGAGAAAGCAGACATCTCTACGGTTGAAGGGACGGCATCTATTCCCTGAGGAATACTTACTATGTTAGTCTTCATTATTATGATCAAACAAGCGTCCAGATTTATGATAAATAGCATTTGCTTATTACATTTCCTGCTGAGTAAAACACATGAACTGTTACATGTGTATAATAATACTGTATATATATATTGAGGTGCTGTGTTGTAAGCTATGTGCTGTTATTGCTTTAGTCCATTTGAAGGCCTTGAAATCGTAGTGTAACGTGAACATGGACCTAATAAACGCTCACACCTCGTTAGTGTATCATTTACATATACATTTAGCCGAGGCTTTATCCAAAGTGACTTACACATTGCAGCAGAAGTCAGCAGGAAGGGTACAACTCTGGCAGCTAAGGTTAGTGGTATTGTTCGTCAAAGTGTTGGAACTTGAGCGTTACACTCTTGATTGCATAGTAGTATATATACATATTAGCATATTAGGTAGCAGTATAGGGATAGTAACATAAAATATGGTGGTAAGGTACATAATAGTAAAAGACTTACATTTTTTTTTAATTATTATTTCAGATATTGATTGAAGAGGTGTGTTTTTAGTCAACGGAGGGTTTCAGCTGTTCTGACTGTGGTGGGAAGGTCATTCCACCATCGTGGACCCAGAATAGTGGGGAAGTTCTCTTCAAAGCCTTTTGTTAACACCCCCCCCCCCTTTATCCTCCTTGTCCTCTCCCCTCACCTGGTTGTCCCTCCCCCTTTTCGCAGCAATGGCTTATAATAATAATAATAATAATAATAATAATAATAATAAACGTTATTTGTATAGCACCTTTCACAAGAATTGCAGCTCAAAGTGCTTCACAGCAGAAAAAAGACATGTGGCACAAAATGAGCACATAAAGTGCAGGTATAAAAGCACCGTTTTACACATCACAATAGAATAGATGGAGTGAAATAGTGCAATAGTGCAGTGCAATAAAATAGTAGAATAGAATAGAATGAGTAAAATGATGCAATAGTGCAGTGCAATAAAATAGTACTGAATAGACGGCCGGTTAACGCAGCGGACTAAGCGTCTGTCTACCACAGAGCCAGTGGGATCGAATCCGGCTGTGGTGCCTCCGGCTTGGCCGACCGTCCATACTAACGCAATTGGCAGTGTTAGCGGGTGGGAAGCCGGCGTGGGTGGGTCCTGGTCGTTGTAAACAGCGACTCCTACAGTTCGGTCGGGGCGCCTGCACAGCAAGGGAAGGATCTGGGAGGTAGTGTGACCTTCCACATGTTACACTCTCCCGGTGAGAGTCCGCGCTGCCAGGTGAAAAGAAGCAGTGGGCTAGCTACACATGTGTCGGAGGAAGCATGTGAGTCTCCGCCCTCCCAGACCGACGGTAGGGGGTAGGGGTAGAGTGTGCAAGGACCAGGATGGGGAGTGGGAATTGGCATAATGACTAACATTGGGATGAGGAGAGAAACGGAAAAAGAAGGGGGGTGGGAAAGATAATAAAAACAAAAAAAACAGTTCTGAATTACTGTTCAACAGTTTAATACCGTCTAATACTGTTTGATACCCACTTTCACCCTTCAACCTCGCGGCCTCGCCCTCAGGGCGCAGTTCCCTCCCTCAGGGCGCAGTTCTAGGCCTGGTCCTCCACACAGTTTTAAAAGGCTTAAAGAAACATGCCAACATTTTGGGAAATTAGCTTACAGTCTTCTCCAGAGAGAGACAAGAAAATAGATACCAGTTTCCTCTCTGTGCGTTCAGTATAAAGCTATCTGGCTGCACTATTCGCGCTATTTCCCCGAGATCCCCTCCCTACTGAACAGGCGCCATGACCGACCAGTAGGAGTTGCAGTTTACAACGACCAGGACACATACCCCTATCTACCTAGCTCGCTTGTTTGATTTTGAAGTAAAAAACGAAATAATGTTAACGTGGGGGTGGTAACAGTACTGTAATGCTAACAGTACAGTAGCATATTAAAGGGAAGGGGAGGTTATATCTCAAAGGCAATAGGGTGAATGTAAGAAAAGTGCAAAGTAAAATCAACTGAAGAAAATGTTTAAGACAAAGTCAAAACATTTTACTTTTTTATTATAATACTTTTTTTTTTCTACCAATTATTTTTATTCTAAATCAACTTAGTCAAACATGAATAAAGTGGGCACTTTGGAACCTGGGATGTACAGTTCATGTTGAGAAACATCACAGGCCTCAAATAAACAGTCAGTACAATGAGCCCATCTTCAGACCGGCTATCATGAGCATCCATCCATCCATCCATCCATCCATCCATCCATCCATCCATCCATCATTCTGCTCCTCCATTATTCAGGAACAGTGTCTCCTATCCACTTGAGGTAGGGTGGGTTCCCCTGGTCAATTGGCACGCTGATGACCTCCGCCACTTCATAGGGATGATTGGAGCTGGATGTAGAGAACACATCACTATGAGTCACCTGAGCACAAATGCACTGTACCCCCCACCCCCCATTACACAATGTACACAAGTAATTTGAATACTTTAACGTGATAAAGTCCCGGACTTATTTCCATCATGGTCCTTGCTGTTACTGGGACAATACAATACAGATATTTATATGAAAACATCTTAAAAAGACATACAGTACTGTAGTCACCTATGACAAGACTACTGTACCTGCATTTCAGATACATAAAAAATACTACTAAAACTAACGTTTTACTACTGCATTCTCCATAAGCCATGGATGGTTTTTATTTAGTTTTTAAAGATGTTGGTTACCTGTGCTTTTTATATGCAGAAGTAACTTGTTCCAGTTCACAGCTCCACTAAACTTGTTAGAACCTTTCCCCATGTTGATGTTACACCAGGGCAGCACAGGTCACAATACTAGCTCTAGTGGTGACCATGTTGATGTTACACCAGGTCACAATACTAGCTCTAGTGGTGACCATGTTGATGTTACACCAGGTCACAATACTAGCTCTAGTGGTGACCATGTTGATGTTACACCAGGTCACAATACTAGCTCTAGTGGTGACCATGTTGATGTTACACCAGGTCACAATACTAGCTCTAGTGGTGACCATGTTGGTGTTACACCAGGTCACAATACTAGCTCTAGTGGTGACCATGTTGATGTTACACCAGGTCACAATACTAGCTCTAGTGGTGACCATGTTGATGTTACACCAGGTCACAATACTAGCTCTAGTGTGGTGACCATGTTGGTGTCACACCAGGTCACAATACTAGCTCTAGTGTGGTGACCATGTTGGTGTTACACCAGGTCACAATACTAGCTCTAGTGGTGACCATGTTGATGTTACACCAGGTCACAATACTACAGTAGCTCTAGTGTGGTGACCATGTTGGTGTTACACCAGGTCACAATACTAGCTCTAGTGTGGTGACCATGCTGATGTTACACCAGGTCACAATACTAGCTCTAGTGATGACCATGTTGATGTTACACCAGGTCACAATACTAGCTCTAGTGGTGACCATGTTGATGTTACACCAGGTCACAATACTAGCTCTAGTGGTGACCATGTTGATGTTACACCAGGTCACAATACTAGCTCTAGTGTGGTGACCATGTTGATGTTACACCAGGTCACAATACTAGCTCTAGTGTGGTGACCATGCTGATGTTACACCAGGTCACAATACTAGCTCTAGTGGTGACCATGTTGGTGTTACACCAGGTCACAATACTAGCTCTAGTCTGGTGACCATGTTGGTGTCACACCAGGTCACAATACTAGCTCTAGTGTGGTGACCATGTTGGTGTTACACCAGGTCACAATACTAGCTCTAGTGGTGACCATGTTGATGTTACACCAGGTCACAATACTACAGTAGCTCTAGTGTGGTGACCATGTTGGTGTTACACCAGGTCACAATACTAGCTCTAGTGTGGTGACCATGCTGATGTTACACCAGGTCACAATACTAGCTCTAGTGGTGACCATGTTGATGTTACACCAGGTCACAATACTAGCTCTAGTGGTGACCATGTTGATGTTACACCAGGTCACAATACTAGCTCTAGTGGTGACCATGTTGATGTTACACCAGGTCACAATACTAGCTCTAGTGGTGACCATGTTGATGTTACACCAGGTCACAATACTAGCTCTAGTGGTGACCATGTTGATTTTACACCAGGTCACAATACTAGCTCTAGTGTGGTGACCATGTTGATGTTACACCAGGTCACAATACTGGCTCTAGTGGTGACCATGTTGATGTCACACCAGGTCACAATACTAGCTCTAGTGGTGACCATGTTGATGTTACACCAGGTCACAATACTAGCTCTAGTGTGGTGACCATGTTGATGTTACACCAGGTCACAATACTAGCTCTAGTGTGGTGACCATGTTGATGTTACACCAGGTCACAATACTAGCTCTAGTGTGGTGACCATGTTGATGTTACACCAGGTCACAATACTAGCTCTAGTGTGGTGACCATGTTGGTGTTACACCAGGTCACAATACTAGCTCTAGTGGTGACCATGTTGATGTTACACCAGGTCACAATACTAGCTCTAGTGTGGTGACCATGCTGATGTTACACCAGGTCACAATACTAGCTCTAGTGTGGTGACCATGCTGATGTTACACCAGGTCACAATACTAGCTCTAGTGTGGTGACCATGCTGATGTTACACCAGGTCACAATACTAGCTCTAGTATGGTGACCATGTTGATATTACACCAGGTCACAATACTAGCTCTAGTGTGGTGACCATGTTGGTGTCACACCAGGTCACAATACTAGCTCTAGTGTGGTGACCATGTTGGTGTCACACCAGGTCACAATACTAGCTCTAGTGGTGACCATGTTGATGTTACACCAGGTCACAATACTAGCTCTAGTGGTGACCATGTTGATGTTACACCAGGTCACAATACTAGCTCTAGTGGTGACCATGTTGATGTTACACCAGGTCACAATACTAGCTCTAGTGGTGACCATGTTGATGTTACACCAGGTCACAATACTAGCTCTAGTGTGGTGACCATGTTGATGTTACACCAGGTCACAATACTAGCTCTAGTGTGGTGACCATGCTGATGTTACACCAGGTCACAATACTAGCTCTAGTGGTGACCATGTTGGTGTTACACCAGGTCACAATACTAGCTCTAGTCTGGTGACCATGTTGGTGTCACACCAGGTAACAATACTAGCTCTAGTGTGGTGACCATGTTGGTGTTACACCAGGTCACAATACTAGCTCTAGTGGTGACCATGTTGATGTTACACCAGGTCACAATACTAGCTCTAGTGTGGTGACCATGTTGGTGTTACACCAGGTCACAATACTAGCTCTAGTGGTGACCATGTTGATGTTACACCAGGTCACAATACTAGCTCTAGTGTGGTGACCATGCTGATGTTACACCAGGTCACAATACTAGCTCTAGTGTGGTGACCATGCTGATGTTACACCAGGTCACAATACTAGCTCTAGTGTGGTGACCATGCTGATGTTACACCAGGTCACAATACTAGCTCTAGTATGGTGACCATGTTGATATTACACCAGGTCACAATACTAGCTCTAGTGTGGTGACCATGTTGGTGTCACACCAGGTCACAATACTAGCTCTAGTGTGGTGACCATGTTGGTGTCACACCAGGTCACAATACTAGCTCTAGTGGTGACCATGTTGATGTTACACCAGGTCACAATACTAGCTCTAGTGGTGACCATGTTGATGTTACACCAGGTCACAATACTAGCTCTAGTGGTGACCATGTTGATGTTACACCAGGTCACAATACTAGCTCTAGTGGTGACCATGTTGATGTTACACCAGGTCACAATACTAGCTCTAGTGTGGTGACCATGTTGATGTTACACCAGGTCACAATACTAGCTCTAGTGTGGTGACCATGCTGATGTTACACCAGGTCACAATACTAGCTCTAGTGGTGACCATGTTGGTGTTACACCAGGTCACAATACTAGCTCTAGTCTGGTGATCATGTTGGTGTCACACCAGGTCACAATACTAGCTCTAGTGTGGTGACCATGTTGGTGTTACACCAGGTCACAATACTAGCTCTAGTGGTGACCATGTTGATGTTACACCAGGTCACAATACTACAGTAGCTCTAGTGTGGTGACCATGTTGGTGTTACACCAGGTCACAATACTAGCTCTAGTGTGGTGACCATGCTGATGTTACACCAGGTCACAATACTAGCTCTAGTGGTGACCATGTTGATGTTACACCAGGTCACAATACTAGCTCTAGTGGTGACCATGTTGATGTTACACCAGGTCACAATACTAGCTCTAGTGGTGACCATGTTGATGTTACACCAGGTCACAATACTAGCTCTAGTGGTGACCATGTTGATGTTACACCAGGTCACAATACTAGCTCTAGTGGTGACCATGTTGATTTTACACCAGGTCACAATACTAGCTCTAGTGTGGTGACCATGTTGATGTTACACCAGGTCACAATACTGGCTCTAGTGGTGACCATGTTGATGTCACACCAGGTCACAATACTAGCTCTAGTGGTGACCATGTTGATGTTACACCAGGTCACAATACTAGCTCTAGTGTGGTGACCATGTTGATGTTACACCAGGTCACAATACTAGCTCTAGTGTGGTGACCATGTTGATGTTACACCAGGTCACAATACTAGCTCTAGTGTGGTGACCATGTTGATGTTACACCAGGTCACAATACTAGCTCTAGTGTGGTGACCATGTTGGTGTTACACCAGGTCACAATACTAGCTCTAGTGGTGACCATGTTGATGTTACACCAGGTCACAATACTAGCTCTAGTGTGGTGACCATGCTGATGTTACACCAGGTCACAATACTAGCTCTAGTGTGGTGACCATGCTGATGTTACACCAGGTCACAATACTAGCTCTAGTGTGGTGACCATGCTGATGTTACACCAGGTCACAATACTAGCTCTAGTATGGTGACCATGTTGATGTTACACCAGGTCACAATACTAGCTCTAGTGTGGTGACCATGTTGGTGTCACACCAGGTCACAATACTAGCTCTAGTGTGGTGACCATGTTGGTGTCACACCAGGTCACAATACTAGCTCTAGTGGTGACCATGTTGATGTTACACCAGGTCACAATACTAGCTCTAGTGGTGACCATGTTGATGTTACACCAGGTCACAATACTAGCTCTAGTGGTGACCATGTTGATGTTACACCAGGTCACAATACTAGCTCTAGTGTGGTGACCATGTTGATGTTACACCAGGTCACAATACTAGCTCTAGTGTGGTGACAATGCTGATGTTACACCAGGTCACAATACTAGCTCTAGTGGTGACCATGTTGGTGTTACACCAGGTCACAATACTAGCTCTAGTGTGGTGACCATGTTGGTGTCACACCAGGTCACAATACTAGCTCTAGTGTGGTGACCATGTTGGTGTTACACCAGGTCACAATACTAGCTCTAGTGGTGACCATGTTGATGTTACACCAGGTCACAATACTAGCTCTAGTGTGGTGACCATGTTGGTGTTACACCAGGTCACAATACTAGCTCTAGTGTGGTGACCATGCTGATGTTACACCAGGTCACAATACTAGCTCTAGTGGTGACCATGTTGGTGTTACACCAGGTCACAATACTAGCTCTAGTGTGGTGACCATGTTGGTGTCACACCAGGTCACAATACTAGCTCTAGTGTGGTGACCATGTTGGTGTTACACCAGGTCACAATACTAGCTCTAGTGGTGACCATGTTGATGTTACACCAGGTCACAATACTAGCTCTAGTGTGGTGACCATGTTGGTGTTACACCAGGTCACAATACTAGCTCTAGTGGTGACCATGTTGATGTTACACCAGGTCACAATACTAGCTCTAGTGGTGACCATGTTGATGTTACACCAGGTCACAATACTAGCTCTAGTGGTGACCATGTTGATGTTACACCAGGTCACAATACTAGCTCTAGTGGTGACCATGTTGGTGTTACACCAGGTCACAATACTAGCTCTAGTGGTGACCATGTTGATGTTACACCAGGTCACAATACTAGCTCTAGTGGTGACCATGTTGATGTTACACCAGGTCACAATACTAGCTCTAGTGTGGTGACCATGTTGGTGTCACACCAGGTCACAATACTAGCTCTAGTGTGGTGACCATGTTGGTGTTACACCAGGTCACAATACTAGCTCTAGTGGTGACCATGTTGATGTTACACCAGGTCACAATACTACAGTAGCTCTAGTGTGGTGACCATGTTGGTGTTACACCAGGTCACAATACTAGCTCTAGTGTGGTGACCATGCTGATGTTACACCAGGTCACAATACTAGCTCTAGTGATGACCATGTTGATGTTACACCAGGTCACAATACTAGCTCTAGTGGTGACCATGTTGATGTTACACCAGGTCACAATACTAGCTCTAGTGGTGACCATGTTGATGTTACACCAGGTCACAATACTAGCTCTAGTGTGGTGACCATGTTGATGTTACACCAGGTCACAATACTAGCTCTAGTGTGGTGACCATGCTGATGTTACACCAGGTCACAATACTAGCTCTAGTGGTGACCATGTTGGTGTTACACCAGGTCACAATACTAGCTCTAGTCTGGTGACCATGTTGGTGTCACACCAGGTCACAATACTAGCTCTAGTGTGGTGACCATGTTGGTGTTACACCAGGTCACAATACTAGCTCTAGTGGTGACCATGTTGATGTTACACCAGGTCACAATACTACAGTAGCTCTAGTGTGGTGACCATGTTGGTGTTACACCAGGTCACAATACTAGCTCTAGTGTGGTGACCATGCTGATGTTACACCAGGTCACAATACTAGCTCTAGTGGTGACCATGTTGATGTTACACCAGGTCACAATACTAGCTCTAGTGGTGACCATGTTGATGTTACACCAGGTCACAATACTAGCTCTAGTGGTGACCATGTTGATGTTACACCAGGTCACAATACTAGCTCTAGTGGTGACCATGTTGATGTTACACCAGGTCACAATACTAGCTCTAGTGGTGACCATGTTGATTTTACACCAGGTCACAATACTAGCTCTAGTGTGGTGACCATGTTGATGTTACACCAGGTCACAATACTGGCTCTAGTGGTGACCATGTTGATGTCACACCAGGTCACAATACTAGCTCTAGTGGTGACCATGTTGATGTTACACCAGGTCACAATACTAGCTCTAGTGTGGTGACCATGTTGATGTTACACCAGGTCACAATACTAGCTCTAGTGTGGTGACCATGTTGATGTTACACCAGGTCACAATACTAGCTCTAGTGTGGTGACCATGTTGATGTTACACCAGGTCACAATACTAGCTCTAGTGTGGTGACCATGTTGGTGTTACACCAGGTCACAATACTAGCTCTAGTGGTGACCATGTTGATGTTACACCAGGTCACAATACTAGCTCTAGTGTGGTGACCATGCTGATGTTACACCAGGTCACAATACTAGCTCTAGTGTGGTGACCATGCTGATGTTACACCAGGTCACAATACTAGCTCTAGTGTGGTGACCATGCTGATGTTACACCAGGTCACAATACTAGCTCTAGTATGGTGACCATGTTGATGTTACACCAGGTCACAATACTAGCTCTAGTGTGGTGACCATGTTGGTGTCACACCAGGTCACAATACTAGCTCTAGTGTGGTGACCATGTTGGTGTCACACCAGGTCACAATACTAGCTCTAGTGGTGACCATGTTGATGTTACACCAGGTCACAATACTAGCTCTAGTGGTGACCATGTTGATGTTACACCAGGTCACAATACTAGCTCTAGTGGTGACCATGTTGATGTTACACCAGGTCACAATACTAGCTCTAGTGGTGACCATGTTGATGTTACACCAGGTCACAATACTAGCTCTAGTGTGGTGACCATGTTGATGTTACACCAGGTCACAATACTAGCTCTAGTGTGGTGACCATGCTGATGTTACACCAGGTCACAATACTAGCTCTAGTGGTGACCATGTTGGTGTTACACCAGGTCACAATACTAGCTCTAGTCTGGTGACCATGTTGGTGTCACACCAGGTCACAATACTAGCTCTAGTGTGGTGACCATGTTGGTGTTACACCAGGTCACAATACTAGCTCTAGTGGTGACCATGTTGATGTTACACCAGGTCACAATACTACAGTAGCTCTAGTGTGGTGACCATGTTGGTGTTACACCAGGTCACAATACTAGCTCTAGTGTGGTGACCATGCTGATGTTACACCAGGTCACAATACTAGCTCTAGTGGTGACCATGTTGATGTTACACCAGGTCACAATACTAGCTCTAGTGGTGACCATGTTGATGTTACACCAGGTCACAATACTAGCTCTAGTGGTGACCATGTTGATGTTACACCAGGTCACAATACTAGCTCTAGTGGTGACCATGTTGATGTTACACCAGGTCACAATACTAGCTCTAGTGGTGACCATGTTGATTTTACACCAGGTCACAATACTAGCTCTAGTGTGGTGACCATGTTGATGTTACACCAGGTCACAATACTGGCTCTAGTGGTGACCATGTTGATGTCACACCAGGTCACAATACTAGCTCTAGTGGTGACCATGTTGATGTTACACCAGGTCACAATACTAGCTCTAGTGTGGTGACCATGTTGATGTTACACCAGGTCACAATACTAGCTCTAGTGTGGTGACCATGTTGATGTTACACCAGGTCACAATACTAGCTCTAGTGTGGTGACCATGTTGATGTTACACCAGGTCACAATACTAGCTCTAGTGTGGTGACCATGTTGGTGTTACACCAGGTCACAATACTAGCTCTAGTGGTGACCATGTTGATGTTACACCAGGTCACAATACTAGCTCTAGTGTGGTGACCATGCTGATGTTACACCAGGTCACAATACTAGCTCTAGTGTGGTGACCATGCTGATGTTACACCAGGTCACAATACTAGCTCTAGTGTGGTGACCATGCTGATGTTACACCAGGTCACAATACTAGCTCTAGTATGGTGACCATGTTGATGTTACACCAGGTCACAATACTAGCTCTAGTGTGGTGACCATGTTGGTGTCACACCAGGTCACAATACTAGCTCTAGTGTGGTGACCATGTTGGTGTCACACCAGGTCACAATACTAGCTCTAGTGGTGACCATGTTGATGTTACACCAGGTCACAATACTAGCTCTAGTGGTGACCATGTTGATGTTACACCAGGTCACAATACTAGCTCTAGTGGTGACCATGTTGATGTTACACCAGGTCACAATACTAGCTCTAGTGTGGTGACCATGTTGATGTTACACCAGGTCACAATACTAGCTCTAGTGTGGTGACAATGCTGATGTTACACCAGGTCACAATACTAGCTCTAGTGGTGACCATGTTGGTGTTACACCAGGTCACAATACTAGCTCTAGTGTGGTGACCATGTTGGTGTCACACCAGGTCACAATACTAGCTCTAGTGTGGTGACCATGTTGGTGTTACACCAGGTCACAATACTAGCTCTAGTGGTGACCATGTTGATGTTACACCAGGTCACAATACTAGCTCTAGTGTGGTGACCATGTTGGTGTTACACCAGGTCACAATACTAGCTCTAGTGTGGTGACCATGCTGATGTTACACCAGGTCACAATACTAGCTCTAGTGGTGACCATGTTGATGTTACACCAGGTCACAATACTAGCTCTAGTGTGGTGACCATGTTGATGTTACACCAGGTCACAATACTAGCTCTAGTGGTGACCATGTTGATGTTACACCAGGTCACAATACTAGCTCTAGTGTGGTGACCATGCTGATGTTACACCAGGTCACAATACTAGCTCTAGTGTGGTGACCATGTTGATGTTACACCAGGTCACAATACTAGCTCTAGTGTGGTGACCATGCTGATGTTACACCAGGTCACAATACTAGCTCTAGTGTGGTGACCATGCTGATGTTACACCAGGTCACAATACTAGCTCTAGTGGTGACCATGTTGGTGTTACACCAGGTCACAATACTAGCTCTAGTGTGGTGACCATGTTGGTGTCACACCAGGTCACAATACTAGCTCTAGTGTGGTGACCATGTTGGTGTTACACCAGGTCACAATACTAGCTCTAGTGGTGACCATGTTGATTTTACACCAGGTCACAATACTAGCTCTAGTGTGGTGACCATGTTGGTGTTACACCAGGTCACAATACTAGCTCTAGTGTGGTGACCATGCTGATGTTACACCAGGTCACAATACTAGCTCTAGTGGTGACCATGTTGATGTTACACCAGGTCACAATACTAGCTCTAGTGTGGTGACCATGTTGATGTTACACCAGGTCACAATACTAGCTCTAGTGGTGACCATGTTGATGTTACACCAGGTCACAATACTAGCTCTAGTGTGGTGACCATGCTGATGTTACACCAGGTCACAATACTAGCTCTAGTGTGGTGACCATGTTGATGTTACACCAGGTCACAATACTAGCTCTAGTGTGGTGACCATGCTGATGTTACACCAGGTCACAATACTAGCTCTAGTGTGGTGACCATGCTGATGTTACACCAGGTCACAATACTAGCTCTAGTGTGGTGACCATGTTGATGTTACACCAGGTCACAATACTAGCTCTAGTGTGGTGACCATGTTGGTGTCACACCAGGTCACAATACTAGCTCTAGTGTGGTGACCATGTTGGTGTCACACCAGGTCACAATACTAGCTCTAGTGGTGACCATGTTGATGTTACACCAGGTCACAATACTAGCTCTAGTGGTGACCATGTTGATGTTACACCAGGTCACAATACTAGCTCTAGTGGTGACCATGTTGATGTTACACCAGGTCACAATACTAGCTCTAGTGTGGTGACCATGTTGATGTTACACCAGGTCACAATACTAGCTCTAGTGTGGTGACCATGTTGATGTTACACCAGGTCACAATACTAGCTCTAGTGTGGTGACCATGCTGATGTTACACCAGGTCACAATACTAGCTCTAGTGTGGTGACCATGTTGATGTTACACCAGGTCACAATACTAGCTCTAGTGTGGTGACCATGTTGATGTTACACCAGGTCACAATACTAGCTCTAGTGTGGTGACCATGTTGGTGTCACACCAGGTCACAATACTAGCTCTAGTGTGGTGACCATGTTGGTGTCACACCAGGTCACAATACTAGCTCTAGTGGTGACCATGTTGATGTTACAACAGGTCACAATACTACCTCTAGTGGTGACCATGTTGATGTTACACCAGGTCACAATACTAGCTCTAGTGGTGACCATGTTGATGTTACACCAGGTCACAATACTAGCTCTAGTGTGGTGACCATGTTGATGTTACACCAGGTCACAATACTAGCTCTAGTGGTGACCATGTTGATGTTACACCAGGTCACAATACTAGCTCTAGTGTGGTGACCATGTTGATGTTACACCAGGTCACAATACTAGCTCTAGTGTGGTGACCATGTTGATGTTACACCAGGTCACAATACTAGCTCTAGTGTGGTGACCATGCTGATGTTACACCAGGTCACAATACTAGCTCTAGTGGTGACCATGTTGATGTTACACCAGGTCACAATACTAGCTCTAGTGTGGTGACCATGCTGATGTTACACCAGGTCACAATACTAGCTCTAGTGGTGACCATGTTGGTGTTACACCAGGTCACAATACTAGCTCTAGTGTGGTGACCATGTTGGTGTCACACCAGGTCACAATACTAGCTCTAGTGTGGTGACCATGTTGGTGTTACACCAGGTCACAATACTAGCTCTAGTGGTGACCATGTTGATGTTACACCAGGTCACAATACTAGCTCTAGTGTGGTGACCATGTTGGTGTTACACCAGGTCACAATACTAGCTCTAGTGTGGTGACCATGCTGATGTAACACCAGGTCACAATACTAGCTCTAGTGGTGACCATGTTGATGTTACACCAGGTCACAATACTAGCTCTAGTGTGGTGACCATGTTGATGTTACACCAGGTCACAATACTAGCTCTAGTGGTGACCATGTTGATGTTACACCAGGTCACAATACTAGCTCTAGTGTGGTGACCATGTTGATGTTACACCAGGTCACAATACTAGCTCTAGTGGTGACCATGTTGATGTTACACCAGGTCACAATACTAGCTCTAGTGGTGACCATGTTGATGTTACACCAGGTCACAATACTAGCTCTAGTGGTGACCATGTTGGTGTTACACCAAGTCACAATACTAGCTCTAGTGTGGTGACCATGCTGATGTTACACCAGGTCACAATACTAGCTCTAGTGTGTTGACCATGTTGATGTTACAGCAGGTCACAATACTAGCTCTAGTGTGGTGACCATGCTGATGTTACACCAGGTCACAATACTAGCTCTAGTGTGGTGACCATGTTGATGTTACACCAGGTCACAATACTAGCTCTAGTGTGGTGACCATGTTGATGTTAAACCAGGTCACAATACTAGCTCTAGTGTGGTGACCATGTTGATGTTACACCAGGTCACAATACTAGCTCTAGTGTGGTGACCATGTTGATGTTACACCAGGTCACAATACTAGCTCTAGTGTGGTGACCATGTTGATGTTACACCAGGTCACAATACTAGCTCTAGTGTGTTGACCATGTTGGTGTTACACCAGGTCACAATACTAGCTCTAGTGGTGACCATGTTGATGTTACACCAGGTCACAATACTAGCTCTAGTGTGGTGACCATGCTGATGTTACACCAGGTCACAATACTAGCTCTAGTGTGGTGACCATGCTGATGTTACACCAGGTCACAATACTAGCTCTAGTGTGGTGACCATGTTGATGTTACACCAGGTCACAATACTAGCTCTAGTGTGGTGACCATGTTGGTGTTACACCAGGTCACAATACTAGCTCTAGTGGTGACCATGTTGATGTTACACCAGGTCACAATACTAGCTCTAGTGTGGTGACCATGCTGATGTTACACCAGGTCACAATACTAGCTCTAGTGTGGTGACCATGTTGATGTTACACCAGGTCACAATACTAGCTCTAGTGTGGTGACCATGCTGATGTTACACCAGGTCACAATACTAGCTCTAGTGTGGTGACCATGTTGATGTTACACCAGGTCACAATACTAGCTCTAGTGTGGTGACCATGTTGATGTTACACCAGGTCACAATACTAGCTCTAGTGTGGTGACCATGTTGGTGTCACACCAGGTCACAATACTAGCTCTAGTGTGGTGACCATGTTGGTGTCACACCAGGTCACAATACTAGCTCTAGTGGTGACCATGTTGATGTTACACCAGGTCACAATACTACCTCTAGTGGTGACCATGTTGATGTTACACCAGGTCACAATACTAGCTCTAGTGGTGACCATGTTGATGTTACACCAGGTCACAATACTAGCTCTAGTGTGGTGACCATGTTGATGTTACACCAGGTCACAATACTAGCTCTAGTGGTGACCATGTTGATGTTACACCAGGTCACAATACTAGCTCTAGTGTGGTGACCATGTTGATGTTACACCAGGTCACAATACTAGCTCTAGTGTGGTGACCATGTTGATGTTACACCAGGTCACAATACTAGCTCTAGTGTGGTGACCATGCTGATGTCACACCAGGTCACAATACTAGCTCTAGTGTGGTGACCATGTTGATGTTACACCAGGTCACAATACTAGCTCTAGTGTGGTGACCATGCTGATGTTACACCAGGTCACAATACTAGCTCTAGTGGTGACCATGTTGATGTTACACCAGGTCACAATACTAGCTCTAGTGTGGTGACCATGCTGATGTTACACCAGGTCACAATACTAGCTCTAGTGGTGACCATGTTGGTGTTACACCAGGTCACAATACTAGCTCTAGTGTGGTGACCATGTTGGTGTCACACCAGGTCACAATACTAGCTCTAGTGTGGTGACCATGTTGGTGTTACACCAGGTCACAATACTAGCTCTAGTGGTGACCATGTTGATGTTACACCAGGTCACAATACTAGCTCTAGTGTGGTGACCATGTTGGTGTTACACCAGGTCACAATACTAGCTCTAGTGTGGTGACCATGCTGATGTAACACCAGGTCACAATACTAGCTCTAGTGGTGACCATGTTGATGTTACACCAGGTCACAATACTAGCTCTAGTGTGGTGACCATGTTGATGTTACACCAGGTCACAATACTAGCTCTAGTGGTGACCATGTTGATGTTACACCAGGTCACAATACTAGCTCTAGTGTGGTGACCATGTTGATGTTACACCAGGTCACAATACTAGCTCTAGTGGTGACCATGTTGATGTTACACCAGGTCACAATACTAGCTCTAGTGGTGACCATGTTGATGTTACACCAGGTCACAATACTAGCTCTAGTGGTGACCATGTTGGTGTTACACCAAGTCACAATACTAGCTCTAGTGTGGTGACCATGCTGATGTTACACCAGGTCACAATACTAGCTCTAGTGTGGTGACCATGTTGATGTTACAGCAGGTCACAATACTAGCTCTAGTGTGGTGACCATGCTGATGTCACACCAGGTCACAATACTAGCTCTAGTGTGGTGACCATGCTGATGTTACACCAGGTCACAATACTAGCTCTAGTGGTGACCATGTTGATGTTACACCAGGTCACAATACTAGCTCTAGTGTGGTGACCATGCTGATGTTACACCAGGTCACAATACTAGCTCTAGTGGTGACCATGTTGGTGTTACACCAGGTCACAATACTAGCTCTAGTGTGGTGACCATGTTGGTGTCACACCAGGTCACAATACTAGCTCTAGTGTGGTGACCATGTTGGTGTTACACCAGGTCACAATACTAGCTCTAGTGGTGACCATGTTGATGTTACACCAGGTCACAATACTAGCTCTAGTGTGGTGACCATGTTGGTGTTACACCAGGTCACAATACTAGCTCTAGTGTGGTGACCATGCTTATGTAACACCAGGTCACAATACTAGCTCTAGTGGTGACCATGTTGATGTTACACCAGGTCACAATACTAGCTCTAGTGTGGTGACCATGTTGATGTTACAGCAGGTCACAATACTAGCTCTAGTGTGGTGACCATGCTGATGTCACACCAGGTCACAATACTAGCTCTAGTGTGGTGATCATGCTGATGTTACACCAGGTCACAATACTAGCTCTAGTGGTGACCATGTTGATGTTACACCAGGTCACAATACTAGCTCTAGTGTGGTGACCATGCTGATGTTACACCAGGTCACAATACTAGCTCTAGTGGTGACCATGTTGGTGTTACACCAGGTCACAATACTAGCTCTAGTGTGGTGACCATGTTGGTGTCACACCAGGTCACAATACTAGCTCTAGTGTGGTGACCATGTTGGTGTTACACCAGGTCACAATACTAGCTCTAGTGGTGACCATGTTGATGTTACACCAGGTCACAATACTAGCTCTAGTGTGGTGACCATGTTGGTGTTACACCAGGTCACAATACTAGCTCTAGTGTGGTGACCATGCTTATGTAACACCAGGTCACAATACTAGCTCTAGTGGTGACCATGTTGATGTTACACCAGGTCACAATACTAGCTCTAGTGTGGTGACCATGTTGATGTTACACCAGATCACAATACTAGCTCTAGTGGTAACCATGTTGATGTTACACCAGGTCACAATACTAGCTCTAGTGTGGTGACCATGTTGATGTTACACCAGGTCACAATACTAGCTCTAGTGGTGACCATGTTGATGTTACACCAGGTCACAATACTAGCTCTAGTGGTGACCATGTTGATGTTACACCAGGTCACAATACTAGCTCTAGTGGTGACCATGTTGATGTTACAGCAGGTCACAATACTAGCTCTAGTGTGGTGACCATGCTGATGTCACACCAGGTCACAATACTAGCTCTAGTGTGGTGACCATGTTGGTGTTACACCAGGTCACAATACTAGCTCTAGTGGTGACCATGTTGATGTTACACCAGGTCACAATACTAGCTCTAGTGGTGACCATGTTGATGTTACACCAGGTCACAATACTAGCTCTAGTGGTGACCATGTTGATGTTACACCAGGTCACAATACTAGCTCTAGTGTGGTGACCATGTTGATGTTACACCAGGTCACAATACTAGCTCTAGTGTGGTGACCATGTTGATGTTACACCAGGTCACAATACTAGCTCTAGTGTGGTGACCATGTTGATGTCACACCAGGTCACAATACTGGCTCTAGTGTGGTGACCATGCTGATGTTACACCAGGTCACAATACTAGCTCTAGTGTGGTGACCATGTTGATGTCACACCAGGTCACAATACTAGCTCTAGTGGTGACCATGTTGATGTTACACCAGGTCACAATACTAGCTCTAGTGGTGACCATGTTGATGTTACACCAGGTCACAATACTAGCTCTAGTGTGGTGACCATGTTGGTGTCACACCAGGTCACAATACTAGCTCTAGTGTGGTGACCATGTTGGTGTCACACCAGGTCACAATACTAGCTCTAGTGGTGACCATGTTGATGTTACACCAGGTCACAATACTAGCTCTAGTGGTGACCATGTTGATGTTACACCAGGTCACAATACTAGCTCTAGTGGTGACCATGTTGATGTTACACCAGGTCACAATACTAGCTCTAGTGTGGTGACCATGTTGATGTTACACCAGGTCACAATACTAGCTCTAGTGTGGTGACCATGTTGATGTTACACCAGGTCACAATACTAGCTCTAGTGTGGTGACCATGCTGATGTTACACCAGGTCACAATACTAGCTCTAGTGTGGTGACCATGTTGATGTTACACCAGGTCACAATACTAGCTCTAGTGTGGTGACCATGTTGATGTTACACCAGGTCACAATACTAGCTCTAGTGTGGTGACCATGTTGGTGTCACACCAGGTCACAATACTAGCTCTAGTGTGGTGACCATGTTGGTGTCACACCAGGTCACAATACTAGCTCTAGTGGTGACCATGTTGATGTTACAACAGGTCACAATACTACCTCTAGTGGTGACCATGTTGATGTTACACCAGGTCACAATACTAGCTCTAGTGGTGACCATGTTGATGTTACACCAGGTCACAATACTAGCTCTAGTGTGGTGACCATGTTGATGTTACACCAGGTCACAATACTAGCTCTAGTGGTGACCATGTTGATGTTACACCAGGTCACAATACTAGCTCTAGTGTGGTGACCATGTTGATGTTACACCAGGTCACAATACTAGCTCTAGTGTGGTGACCATGTTGATGTTACACCAGGTCACAATACTAGCTCTAGTGTGGTGACCATGCTGATGTTACACCAGGTCACAATACTAGCTCTAGTGGTGACCATGTTGATGTTACACCAGGTCACAATACTAGCTCTAGTGTGGTGACCATGCTGATGTTACACCAGGTCACAATACTAGCTCTAGTGGTGACCATGTTGGTGTTACACCAGGTCACAATACTAGCTCTAGTGTGGTGACCATGTTGGTGTCACACCAGGTCACAATACTAGCTCTAGTGTGGTGACCATGTTGGTGTTACACCAGGTCACAATACTAGCTCTAGTGGTGACCATGTTGATGTTACACCAGGTCACAATACTAGCTCTAGTGTGGTGACCATGTTGGTGTTACACCAGGTCACAATACTAGCTCTAGTGTGGTGACCATGCTGATGTAACACCAGGTCACAATACTAGCTCTAGTGGTGACCATGTTGATGTTACACCAGGTCACAATACTAGCTCTAGTGTGGTGACCATGTTGATGTTACACCAGGTCACAATACTAGCTCTAGTGGTGACCATGTTGATGTTACACCAGGTCACAATACTAGCTCTAGTGTGGTGACCATGTTGATGTTACACCAGGTCACAATACTAGCTCTAGTGGTGACCATGTTGATGTTACACCAGGTCACAATACTAGCTCTAGTGGTGACCATGTTGATGTTACACCAGGTCACAATACTAGCTCTAGTGGTGACCATGTTGGTGTTACACCAAGTCACAATACTAGCTCTAGTGTGGTGACCATGCTGATGTTACACCAGGTCACAATACTAGCTCTAGTGTGGTGACCATGTTGATGTTACAGCAGGTCACAATACTAGCTCTAGTGTGGTGACCATGCTGATGTTACACCAGGTCACAATACTAGCTCTAGTGTGGTGACCATGTTGATGTTACACCAGGTCACAATACTAGCTCTAGTGTGGTGACCATGTTGATGTTAAACCAGGTCACAATACTAGCTCTAGTGTGGTGACCATGTTGATGTTACACCAGGTCACAATACTAGCTCTAGTGTGGTGACCATGTTGATGTTACACCAGGTCACAATACTAGCTCTAGTGTGGTGACCATGTTGATGTTACACCAGGTCACAATACTAGCTCTAGTGTGTTGACCATGTTGGTGTTACACCAGGTCACAATACTAGCTCTAGTGGTGACCATGTTGATGTTACACCAGGTCACAATACTAGCTCTAGTGTGGTGACCATGCTGATGTTACACCAGGTCACAATACTAGCTCTAGTGTGGTGACCATGTTGATGTTACACCAGGTCACAATACTAGCTCTAGTGTGGTGACCATGTTGATGTTACACCAGGTCACAATACTAGCTCTAGTGTGGTGACCATGTTGATGTTACACCAGGTCACAATACTAGCTCTAGTGTGGTGACCATGTTGGTGTCACACCAGGTCACAATACTAGCTCTAGTGTGGTGACCATGTTGGTGTCACACCAGGTCACAATACTAGCTCTAGTGGTGACCATGTTGATGTTACACCAGGTCACAATACTAGCTCTAGTGGTGACCATGTTGATGTTACACCAGGTCACAATACTAGCTCTAGTGGTGACCATGTTGATGTTACACCAGGTCACAATACTAGCTCTAGTGTGGTGACCATGTTGATGTTACACCAGGTCACAATACTAGCTCTAGTGTGGTGACCATGTTGATGTTACACCAGGTCACAATACTAGCTCTAGTGTGGTGACCATGCTGATGTTACACCAGGTCACAATACTAGCTCTAGTGTGGTGACCATGTTGATGTTACACCAGGTCACAATACTAGCTCTAGTGTGGTGACCATGTTGATGTTACACCAGGTCACAATACTAGCTCTAGTGTGGTGACCATGTTGGTGTCACACCAGGTCACAATACTAGCTCTAGTGTGGTGACCATGTTGGTGTCACACCAGGTCACAATACTAGCTCTAGTGGTGACCATGTTGATGTTACAACAGGTCACAATACTACCTCTAGTGGTGACCATGTTGATGTTACACCAGGTCACAATACTAGCTCTAGTGGTGACCATGTTGATGTTACACCAGGTCACAATACTAGCTCTAGTGTGGTGACCATGTTGATGTTACACCAGGTCACAATACTAGCTCTAGTGGTGACCATGTTGATGTTACACCAGGTCACAATACTAGCTCTAGTGTGGTGACCATGTTGATGTTACACCAGGTCACAATACTAGCTCTAGTGTGGTGACCATGTTGATGTTACACCAGGTCACAATACTAGCTCTAGTGTGGTGACCATGCTGATGTTACACCAGGTCACAATACTAGCTCTAGTGGTGACCATGTTGATGTTACACCAGGTCACAATACTAGCTCTAGTGTGGTGACCATGCTGATGTTACACCAGGTCACAATACTAGCTCTAGTGGTGACCATGTTGGTGTTACACCAGGTCACAATACTAGCTCTAGTGTGGTGACCATGTTGGTGTCACACCAGGTCACAATACTAGCTCTAGTGTGGTGACCATGTTGGTGTTACACCAGGTCACAATACTAGCTCTAGTGGTGACCATGTTGATGTTACACCAGGTCACAATACTAGCTCTAGTGTGGTGACCATGTTGGTGTTACACCAGGTCACAATACTAGCTCTAGTGTGGTGACCATGCTGATGTAACACCAGGTCACAATACTAGCTCTAGTGGTGACCATGTTGATGTTACACCAGGTCACAATACTAGCTCTAGTGTGGTGACCATGTTGATGTTACACCAGGTCACAATACTAGCTCTAGTGGTGACCATGTTGATGTTACACCAGGTCACAATACTAGCTCTAGTGTGGTGACCATGTTGATGTTACACCAGGTCACAATACTAGCTCTAGTGGTGACCATGTTGATGTTACACCAGGTCACAATACTAGCTCTAGTGGTGACCATGTTGATGTTACACCAGGTCACAATACTAGCTCTAGTGGTGACCATGTTGGTGTTACACCAAGTCACAATACTAGCTCTAGTGTGGTGACCATGCTGATGTTACACCAGGTCACAATACTAGCTCTAGTGTGGTGACCATGTTGATGTTACAGCAGGTCACAATACTAGCTCTAGTGTGGTGACCATGCTGATGTTACACCAGGTCACAATACTAGCTCTAGTGTGGTGACCATGTTGATGTTACACCAGGTCACAATACTAGCTCTAGTGTGGTGACCATGTTGATGTTAAACCAGGTCACAATACTAGCTCTAGTGTGGTGACCATGTTGATGTTACACCAGGTCACAATACTAGCTCTAGTGTGGTGACCATGTTGATGTTACACCAGGTCACAATACTAGCTCTAGTGTGGTGACCATGTTGATGTTACACCAGGTCACAATACTAGCTCTAGTGTGTTGACCATGTTGGTGTTACACCAGGTCACAATACTAGCTCTAGTGGTGACCATGTTGATGTTACACCAGGTCACAATACTAGCTCTAGTGTGGTGACCATGCTGATGTTACACCAGGTCACAATACTAGCTCTAGTGTGGTGACCATGCTGATGTTACACCAGGTCACAATACTAGCTCTAGTGTGGTGACCATGTTGATGTTACACCAGGTCACAATACTAGCTCTAGTGTGGTGACCATGTTGGTGTTACACCAGGTCACAATACTAGCTCTAGTGGTGACCATGTTGATGTTACACCAGGTCACAATACTAGCTCTAGTGTGGTGACCATGCTGATGTTACACCAGGTCACAATACTAGCTCTAGTGTGGTGACCATGTTGATGTTACACCAGGTCACAATACTAGCTCTAGTGTGGTGACCATGCTGATGTTACACCAGGTCACAATACTAGCTCTAGTGTGGTGACCATGTTGATGTTACACCAGGTCACAATACTAGCTCTAGTGTGGTGACCATGTTGATGTTACACCAGGTCACAATACTAGCTCTAGTGTGGTGACCATGTTGGTGTCACACCAGGTCACAATACTAGCTCTAGTGTGGTGACCATGTTGGTGTCACACCAGGTCACAATACTAGCTCTAGTGGTGACCATGTTGATGTTACACCAGGTCACAATACTACCTCTAGTGGTGACCATGTTGATGTTACACCAGGTCACAATACTAGCTCTAGTGGTGACCATGTTGATGTTACACCAGGTCACAATACTAGCTCTAGTGTGGTGACCATGTTGATGTTACACCAGGTCACAATACTAGCTCTAGTGGTGACCATGTTGATGTTACACCAGGTCACAATACTAGCTCTAGTGTGGTGACCATGTTGATGTTACACCAGGTCACAATACTAGCTCTAGTGTGGTGACCATGTTGATGTTACACCAGGTCACAATACTAGCTCTAGTGTGGTGACCATGCTGATGTCACACCAGGTCACAATACTAGCTCTAGTGTGGTGACCATGTTGATGTTACACCAGGTCACAATACTAGCTCTAGTGTGGTGACCATGCTGATGTTACACCAGGTCACAATACTAGCTCTAGTGGTGACCATGTTGATGTTACACCAGGTCACAATACTAGCTCTAGTGTGGTGACCATGCTGATGTTACACCAGGTCACAATACTAGCTCTAGTGGTGACCATGTTGGTGTTACACCAGGTCACAATACTAGCTCTAGTGTGGTGACCATGTTGGTGTCACACCAGGTCACAATACTAGCTCTAGTGTGGTGACCATGTTGGTGTTACACCAGGTCACAATACTAGCTCTAGTGGTGACCATGTTGATGTTACACCAGGTCACAATACTAGCTCTAGTGTGGTGACCATGTTGGTGTTACACCAGGTCACAATACTAGCTCTAGTGTGGTGACCATGCTGATGTAACACCAGGTCACAATACTAGCTCTAGTGGTGACCATGTTGATGTTACACCAGGTCACAATACTAGCTCTAGTGTGGTGACCATGTTGATGTTACACCAGGTCACAATACTAGCTCTAGTGGTGACCATGTTGATGTTACACCAGGTCACAATACTAGCTCTAGTGTGGTGACCATGTTGATGTTACACCAGGTCACAATACTAGCTCTAGTGGTGACCATGTTGATGTTACACCAGGTCACAATACTAGCTCTAGTGGTGACCATGTTGATGTTACACCAGGTCACAATACTAGCTCTAGTGGTGACCATGTTGGTGTTACACCAAGTCACAATACTAGCTCTAGTGTGGTGACCATGCTGATGTTACACCAGGTCACAATACTAGCTCTAGTGTGGTGACCATGTTGATGTTACAGCAGGTCACAATACTAGCTCTAGTGTGGTGACCATGCTGATGTCACACCAGGTCACAATACTAGCTCTAGTGTGGTGACCATGCTGATGTTACACCAGGTCACAATACTAGCTCTAGTGGTGACCATGTTGATGTTACACCAGGTCACAATACTAGCTCTAGTGTGGTGACCATGCTGATGTTACACCAGGTCACAATACTAGCTCTAGTGGTGACCATGTTGGTGTTACACCAGGTCACAATACTAGCTCTAGTGTGGTGACCATGTTGGTGTCACACCAGGTCACAATACTAGCTCTAGTGTGGTGACCATGTTGGTGTTACACCAGGTCACAATACTAGCTCTAGTGGTGACCATGTTGATGTTACACCAGGTCACAATACTAGCTCTAGTGTGGTGACCATGTTGGTGTTACACCAGGTCACAATACTAGCTCTAGTGTGGTGACCATGCTTATGTAACACCAGGTCACAATACTAGCTCTAGTGGTGACCATGTTGATGTTACACCAGGTCACAATACTAGCTCTAGTGTGGTGACCATGTTGATGTTACAGCAGGTCACAATACTAGCTCTAGTGTGGTGACCATGCTGATGTCACACCAGGTCACAATACTAGCTCTAGTGTGGTGACCATGCTGATGTTACACCAGGTCACAATACTAGCTCTAGTGGTGACCATGTTGATGTTACACCAGGTCACAATACTAGCTCTAGTGTGGTGACCATGCTGATGTTACACCAGGTCACAATACTAGCTCTAGTGGTGACCATGTTGGTGTTACACCAGGTCACAATACTAGCTCTAGTGTGGTGACCATGTTGGTGTCACACCAGGTCACAATACTAGCTCTAGTGTGGTGACCATGTTGGTGTTACACCAGGTCACAATACTAGCTCTAGTGGTGACCATGTTGATGTTACACCAGGTCACAATACTAGCTCTAGTGTGGTGACCATGTTGGTGTTACACCAGGTCACAATACTAGCTCTAGTGTGGTGACCATGCTTATGTAACACCAGGTCACAATACTAGCTCTAGTGGTGACCATGTTGATGTTACACCAGGTCACAATACTAGCTCTAGTGTGGTGACCATGTTGATGTTACACCAGATCACAATACTAGCTCTAGTGGTAACCATGTTGATGTTACACCAGGTCACAATACTAGCTCTAGTGTGGTGACCATGTTGATGTTACACCAGGTCACAATACTAGCTCTAGTGGTGACCATGTTGATGTTACACCAGGTCACAATACTAGCTCTAGTGGTGACCATGTTGATGTTACACCAGGTCACAATACTAGCTCTAGTGGTGACCATGTTGATGTTACAGCAGGTCACAATACTAGCTCTAGTGTGGTGACCATGCTGATGTCACACCAGGTCACAATACTAGCTCTAGTGTGGTGACCATGTTGGTGTTACACCAGGTCACAATACTAGCTCTAGTGGTGACCATGTTGATGTTACACCAGGTCACAATACTAGCTCTAGTGGTGACCATGTTGATGTTACACCAGGTCACAATACTAGCTCTAGTGGTGACCATGTTGATGTTACACCAGGTCACAATACTAGCTCTAGTGTGGTGACCATGTTGATGTTACACCAGGTCACAATACTAGCTCTAGTGTGGTGACCATGTTGATGTTACACCAGGTCACAATACTAGCTCTAGTGTGGTGACCATGTTGATGTCACACCAGGTCACAATACTGGCTCTAGTGTGGTGACCATGCTGATGTTACACCAGGTCACAATACTAGCTCTAGTGTGGTGACCATGTTGATGTCACACCAGGTCACAATACTAGCTCTAGTGGTGACCATGTTGATGTTACACCAGGTCACAATACTAGCTCTAGTGGTGACCATGTTGATGTTACAGCAGGTCACAATACTAGCTCTAGTGTGGTGACCATGCTGATGTCACACCAGGTCACAATACTAGCTCTAGTGTGGTGACCATGTTGGTGTTACACCAGGTCACAATACTAGCTCTAGTGGTGACCATGTTGATGTTACACCAGGTCACAATACTAGCTCTAGTGGTGACCATGTTGATGTTACACCAGGTCACAATACTAGCTCTAGTGGTGACCATGTTGATGTTACACCAGGTCACAATACTAGCTCTAGTGTGGTGACCATGTTGATGTTACACCAGGTCACAATACTAGCTCTAGTGTGGTGACCATGTTGATGTTACACCAGGTCACAATACTAGCTCTAGTGTGGTGACCATGTTGATGTCACACCAGGTCACAATACTGGCTCTAGTGTGGTGACCATGCTGATGTTACACCAGGTCACAATACTAGCTCTAGTGTGGTGACCATGTTGATGTCACACCAGGTCACAATACTAGCTCTAGTGTGGTGACCATGCTGATGTTACACCTGGTCACAATACTAGCTCTAGTGTGGTGACCATGTTGATGTTACACCAGGTCACAATACTAGCTCTAGTGTGGTGACCATGTTGGTGTCACACCAGGTCACAATACTAGCTCTAGTGTGGTGACCATGTTGGTGTCACACCAGGTCACAATACTAGCTCTAGTGGTGACCATGTTGATGTTACACCAGGTCACAATACTAGCTCTAGTGGTGACCATGTTGATGTTACACCAGGTCACAATACTAGCTCTAGTGGTGACCATGTTGATGTTACACCAGGTCACAATACTAGCTCTAGTGTGGTGACCATGTTGATGTTACACCAGGTCACAATACTAGCTCTAGTGTGGTGACCATGCTGATGTTACACCAGGTCACAATACTAGCTCTAGTGGTGACCATGTTGGTGTTACACCAGGTCACAATACTAGCTCTAGTGTGGTGACCATGTTGGTGTCACACCAGGTCACAATACTAGCTCTAGTGTGGTGACCATGTTGGTGTTACACCAGGTCACAATACTAGCTCTAGTGGTGACCATGTTGATGTTACACCAGGACACAATACTAGCTCTAGTGTGGTGACCATGTTGGTGTTACACCAGGTCACAATACTAGCTCTAGTGTGGTGACCATGCTGATGTTACACCAGGTCACAATACTAGCTCTAGTGGTGACCATGTTGATGTTACACCAGGTCACAATACTAGCTCTAGTGTGGTGACCATGTTGATGTTACACCAGGTCACAATACTAGCTCTAGTGGTGACCATGTTGATGTTACACCAGGTCACAATACTAGCTCTAGTGTGGTGACCATGTTGATGTTACACCAGGTCACAATACTAGCTCTAGTGGTGACCATGTTGATGTTACACCAGGTCACAATACTAGCTCTAGTGGTGACCATGTTGATGTTACACCAGGTCACAATACTAGCTCTAGTGGTGACCATGTTGGTGTCACACCAGGTCACAATACTAGCTCTAGTGGTGACCATGTTGATGTTACACCAGGTCACAATACTAGCTCTAGTGGTGACCATGTTGGTGTTACACCAGGTCACAATACTAGCTCTAGTGGTGACCATGTTGATGTTACACCAGGTCACAATACTAGCTCTAGTGTGGTGACCATGTTGGTGTTACACCAGGTCACAATACTAGCTCTAGTGTGGTGACCATGCTGATGTTACACCAGGTCACAATACTAGCTCTAGTGTGGTGACCATGTTGGTGTTACACCAGGTCACAATACTAGCTCTAGTGGTGACCATGTTGATGTTACACCAGGTCACAATACTAGCTCTAGTGTGGTGACCATGTTGGCGTTACACCAGGTCACAATACTAGCTCTAGTGTGGTGACCATGCTGATGTTACACCAGGTCACAATACTAGCTCTAGTGGTGACCATGTTGATGTTACACCAGGTCACAATACTAGCTCTAGTGTGGTGACCATGTTGATGTTACACCAGGTCACAATACTAGCTCTAGTGGTGACCATGTTGATGTTACACCAGGTCACAATACTAGCTCTAGTGTGGTGACCATGCTGATGTTACACCAGGTCACAATACTAGCTCTAGTGTGGTGACCATGTTGATGTTACACCAGGTCACAATACTAGCTCTAGTGTGGTGACCATGCTGATGTTACACCAGGTCACAATACTAGCTCTAGTGTGGTGACCATGCTGATGTTACACCAGGTCACAATACTAGCTCTAGTGTGGTGACCATGTTGATGTTACACCAGGTCACAATACTAGCTCTAGTGTGGTGACCATGTTGGTGTCACACCAGGTCACAATACTAGCTCTAGTGTGGTGACCATGTTGGTGTCACACCAGGTCACAATACTAGCTCTAGTGGTGACCATGTTGATGTTACACCAGGTCACAATACTAGCTCTAGTGGTGACCATGTTGATGTTACACCAGGTCACAATACTAGCTCTAGTGGTGACCATGTTGATGTTACACCAGGTCACAATACTAGCTCTAGTGTGGTGACCATGTTGATGTTACACCAGGTCACAATACTAGCTCTAGTGTGGTGACCATGCTGATGTTACACCAGGTCACAATACTAGCTCTAGTGGTGACCATGTTGGTGTTACACCAAGTCACAATACTAGCTCTAGTGTGGTGACCATGTTGGTGTCACACCAGGTCACAATACTAGCTCTAGTGTGGTGACCATGTTGGTGTTACACCAGGTCACAATACTAGCTCTAGTGGTGACCATGTTGATGTTACACCAGGTCACAATACTAGCTCTAGTGTGGTGACCATGTTGGTGTTACACCAGGTCACAATACTAGCTCTAGTGTGGTGACCATGCTGATGTTACACCAGGTCATAATACTAGCTCTAGTGGTGACCATGCTGATGTTACACCAGGTCACAATACTAGCTCTAGTGGTGACCATGTTGATGTTACACCAGGTCACAATACTAGCTCTAGTGGTGACCATGTTGATGTTACACCAGGTCACAATACTAGCTCTAGTGGTGACCATGTTGATGTTACACCAGGTCACAATACTAGCTCTAGTGGTGACCATGTTGATTTTACACCAGGTCACAATACTAGCTCTAGTGTGGTGACCATGTTGATGTTACACCAGGTCACACTACTAGCTCTAGTGTGGTGACCATGTTGATGTTACACCAGGTCACAATACTAGCTCTAGTGTGGTGACCATGTTGATGTTACACCAGGTCACAATACTAGCTCTAGTGTGGTGACCATGTTGGTGTTACACCAGGTCACAATACTAGCTCTAGTGGTGACCATGTTGATGTTACACCAGGTCACAATACTAGCTCTAGTGTGGTGACCATGCTGATGTTACACCAGGTCACAATACTAGCTCTAGTGTGGTGACCATGCTGATGTTACACCAGGTCACAATACTAGCTCTAGTGTGGTGACCATGCTGATGTTACACCAGGTCACAATACTAGCTCTAGTGTGGTGACCATGCTGATGTTACACCAGGTCACAATACTAGCTCTAGTGTGGTGACCATGTTGATGTTACACCAGGTCACAATACTAGCTCTAGTGGTGACCATGTTGATGTTACACCAGGTCACAATACTAGCTCTAGTGGTGACCATGTTGATGTTACACCAGGTCACAATACTAGCTCTAGTGTGGTGACCATGTCGATGTTACACCAGGTCACAATACTAGCTCTAGTGTGGTGACCATGTTGATGTCACACCAGGTCACAATACTAGCTCTAGTGTGGTGACCATGCTGATGTTACACCAGGTCACAATACTAGCTCTAGTGTGGTGACCATGCTGATGTTACACCAGGTCACAATACTAGCTCTAGTGTGGTGACCATGTTGATGTTACACCAGGTCACAATACTAGCTCTAGTGTGGTGACCATGTTGATGTTACACCAGGTCACAATACTAGCTCTAGTGTGGTGACCATGTTGGTGTTACACCAGGTCACAATACTAGCTCTAGTGTGGTGACCATGCTGATGTTACACCAGGTCACAATACTAGCTCTAGTGTGGTGACCATGTTGATGTTACACCAGGTCACAATACTAGCTCTAGTGTGGTGACCATGTTGATGTTACACCAGGTCACAATACTAGCTCTAGTGTGGTGACCATGTTGATGTTACACCAGGTCACAATACTAGCTCTAGTGTGGTGACCATGTTGATGTTACACCAGGTCACAATACTAGCTCTAGTGTGGTGACCATGTTGATGTTACACCAGGTCACAATACTAGCTCTAGTGTGTTGACCATGTTGGTGTTACACCAGGTCACAATACTAGCTCTAGTGGTGACCATGTTGATGTTACACCAGGTCACAATACTAGCTCTAGTGTGGTGACCATGCTGATGTTACACCAGGTCACAATACTAGCTCTAGTGTGGTGACCATGTTGATGTTACACCAGGTCACAATACTAGCTCTAGTGTGGTGACCATGTTGATGTTACACCAGGTCACAATACTAGCTCTAGTGTGGTGACCATGTTGGTGTTACACCAGGTCACAATACTAGCTCTAGTGGTGACCATGTTGATGTTACACCAGGTCACAATACTAGCTCTAGTGTGGTGACCATGCTGATGTTACACCAGGTCACAATACTAGCTCTAGTGTGGTGACCATGTTGATGTTACACCAGGTCACAATACTAGCTCTAGTGTGGTGACCATGCTGATGTTACACCAGGTCACAATACTAGCTCTAGTGTGGTGACCATGTTGATGTTACACCAGGTCACAATACTAGCTCTAGTGTGGTGACCATGTTGATGTTACACCAGGTCACAATACTAGCTCTAGTGTGGTGACCATGTTGGTGTCACACCAGGTCACAATACTAGCTCTAGTGTGGTGACCATGTTGGTGTCACACCAGGTCACAATACTAGCTCTAGTGGTGACCATGTTGATGTTACACCAGGTCACAATACTACCTCTAGTGGTGACCATGTTGATGTTACACCAGGTCACAATACTAGCTCTAGTGGTGACCATGTTGATGTTACACCAGGTCACAATACTAGCTCTAGTGTGGTGACCATGTTGATGTTACACCAGGTCACAATACTAGCTCTAGTGGTGACCATGTTGATGTTACACCAGGTCACAATACTAGCTCTAGTGTGGTGACCATGTTGATGTTACACCAGGTCACAATACTAGCTCTAGTGTGGTGACCATGTTGATGTTACACCAGGTCACAATACTAGCTCTAGTGTGGTGACCATGCTGATGTTACACCAGGTCACAATACTAGCTCTAGTGGTGACCATGTTGATGTTACACCAGGTCACAATACTAGCTCTAGTGTGGTGACCATGCTGATGTTACACCAGGTCAAAATACTAGCTCTAGTGGTGACCATGTTGGTGTTACACCAGGTCACAATACTAGCTCTAGTGTGGTGACCATGTTGGTGTCACACCAGGTCACAATACTAGCTCTAGTGTGGTGACCATGTTGGTGTTACACCAGGTCACAATACTAGCTCTAGTGGTGACCATGTTGATGTTACACCAGGTCACAATACTAGCTCTAGTGTGGTGACCATGTTGGTGTTACACCAGGTCACAATACTAGCTCTAGTGTGGTGACCATGCTGATGTAACACCAGGTCACAATACTAGCTCTAGTGGTGACCATGTTGATGTTACACCAGGTCACAATACTAGCTCTAGTGTGGTGACCATGTTGATGTTACACCAGGTCACAATACTAGCTCTAGTGGTGACCATGTTGATGTTACACCAGGTCACAATACTAGCTCTAGTGTGGTGACCATGTTGATGTTACACCAGGTCACAATACTAGCTCTAGTGGTGACCATGTTGATGTTACACCAGGTCACAATACTAGCTCTAGTGGTGACCATGTTGATGTTACACCAGGTCACAATACTAGCTCTAGTGGTGACCATGTTGGTGTTACACCAAGTCACAATACTAGCTCTAGTGTGGTGACCATGCTGATGTTACACCAGGTCACAATACTAGCTCTAGTGTGGTGATCATGTTGATGTTACAGCAGGTCACAATACTAGCTCTAGTGTGGTGACCATGCTGATGTTACACCAGGTCACAATACTAGCTCTAGTGTGGTGACCATGTTGATGTTACACCAGGTCACAATACTAGCTCTAGTGTGGTGACCATGTTGATGTTAAACCAGGTCACAATACTAGCTCTAGTGTGGTGACCATGTTGATGTTACACCAGGTCACAATACTAGCTCTAGTGTGGTGACCATGTTGATGTTACACCAGGTCACAATACTAGCTCTAGTGTGGTGACCATGTTGATGTTACACCAGGTCACAATACTAGCTCTAGTGTGTTGACCATGTTGGTGTTACACCAGGTCACAATACTAGCTCTAGTGGTGACCATGTTGATGTTACACCAGGTCACAATACTAGCTCTAGTGTGGTGACCATGCTGATGTTACACCAGGTCACAATACTAGCTCTAGTGTGGTGACCATGCTGATGTTACACCAGGTCACAATACTAGCTCTAGTGTGGTGACCATGTTGATTGATTGATTGATTGAAAAGTTTATTAACAGATTGCAGAATGGGTACAGTACAGTACAGCTCAATACATACAATTGTTAAGGGGATGCAGACCAGAGAAAGACTTTCGACTTGTTTACATCAGGGTCCCCCATTTTCAATTCATCATAACATATATGACATACATGACATACAGATAGACAGTACTGCTACATCTATACATTTATGACATATCAGATTTGCAAATACAGTACTGTTTGTGATACAAAAGTGTCCAGAAAAGGAGTGTATATACATTTGGCATAGAAACTGTACATTGGAGGAGGTTGGTTGGGTGGGGTGGGGTTGGGTGGGTTGGGTGAGGGCTGTACATTGGAGGTGGGGGGGGGGGGGGGGGGGTTGGGAAGGGGACACACACACATTTTACACTGTACATTGGAATATTGACAAAGCCTTACTTGGTCATTTACTGTACAACTAGGTTAGGACATTTGTAGGGGCCAGTTTCGAATTGCAGTCTCACGTAGGTGTTTTTTGAGAGTGTTTTTGAAGGTGGGTAGTGATTCACATTCCTTTACAGCTTTAGGCAGGGCGTTCCACATTGATGTGGCATAATTGCGAAACGTGTTTAGTCCCTTGTTTGATCCGAATCTGGGTTTTACATGATTTGTGGAGCTCCCTCTGGTGTTGTGATCGTGGTATTCACTGACCTTTGGGAAGTATTTTGACATGTACATGGGTACCTTGGTCGCGTAGTGTATCTTGTAGACCAGGCCCATTGCAAGTTGCTGTACTCTGTCGTCTACTCTAAGCCATCCTAGGTTGTCAAAGTGGGCAGGGGTGAGGTGGGTTCTAGGAGTCAGGTCAAGTAGTAGTCTGACTAGCTTGTTTTGAGATGTTTGTAATTTGTTTTTTAGTGCCTTTGAGGTGCTTTGGTACCATGAGGTGCAAGCATAGTCGTAGTACCCTTGAATGAGTGCTCCTGCTAGAGTCCTCAGGGTATTCTTGTTTACCAGAGCGGAGATCCGGTACAAGAATCGCGTTCGTTGGTTGACTTTTTTTATTACATTGGATGCCATTTTGTCACAGGAAAGATTAGCCTCTAGGATGGAACCCAGGTAGGTAATTTCATCTTTCCTTGTGATAATATTGTCACCCACTGTAACCGAGAAGCCGTCGGTCTTGCTGAGTTTGTTATTTGAACCGAAGAGAATGGACTCTGTTTTGCCCATGTGTAATGATAGTTTGTTGTCGGCGAGCCATATGCAGATTTTGCCTAGTTCCGAGCTGAGGGCTTTTTCAACCTGTAACTTGTTCTTGTCAGAGACCAGCAGGGCTGAGTCGTCCGCAAACAGGAACAAGTTGCAGTCACAAGCTGACGACATGTCATTTGCATAAATTAGGAATAGTAGCGGTCCTAGTATGCTTCCTTGTGGAACACCACAGCTCACTGTGAGGGGGGGGGATAGTGTACCGTTTACTTCCACCATCTGTTCCCTCCCCTCCAGGTAGGATTGTATCCAGCTCACTGATAAACTATCAAAACCAATTGCTTTTAGCTTGTCAATCAGAATGGTGTGATTGACAGTGTCGAAGGCCTTCTGTAGGTCCAGCATGACCATGCCGCAGTATTTGCCCGCGTCCACCTCTTGTTTGATGTGGTCGTTCAAGTAGAGAAGGCATGTGTCAGTGGAGTGGGATGTTCTGAAGCCAGATTGGAATTCGTAGATTAGATTTTTTTCCGCAAGGTACTTTTCGATCTGTTCGTATACTATTTTTTCCATGACTTTCGAGATGGATGTAAGGATAGAAACAGGGCGGTAGTTACCCGGGTCTAATTTGCTGCCCTTTTTGTGCAGGGGTGTTACTCTCGCAATTTTGAAGTCCTTGGGGACGTGTCCCTGTTTTATGGAGAGGTTTATTATGTGTGTGATGACTGGGGTGATGGCTGCTGCTGAGTCTCTGAGGAATTTGGAGGGGATGTTGTCATGGCCAGTGGCCTTGTTTGGTTGGAGGGCGCTCAGTTTTTTGAGTACCTCATCTGTAGTTACTATTTCCAGTTTGAAGTCGTCTTTGTGGACGCCTAGGTTCTTGTAGTATGCTACTATGTGTTCTACCCCATACTGCCCTGAGTGGGAGGGTAGTTTGTTTACCAGTGTTGTGGCTATGTTTGTGAAGAAAGTGTTTAAGTAATTGGCTACATCCAGCTTGTCTGTGATGAGCGTGTTGTCCGTCTTTATGTTTATGTTTGAGAACCTGGTTTTGAGTTTTTTACTGCAGCCTAGTTGATTGTTGAGTAATTTCCAAAGTTCACGTGGTTTATTTTTGTTTTCCTCGGTTTTGTCATTGATGAAATTTTTTTTAGCAGTTTTGATCATGGAGTTTACGTCATTTCTTAGTCTGTTTCTTTCTAGTTTGAGTTCAGTCACGTGGTCTTGGAGTTCACTGCTCGTGCTTTTGGTAAGCTTTGACTGACTTTTACGAAACTCAGAGCATTTTTTGTCTCTGGCTTTCATAGCGGTCAGTATTTCAGTGTGCATCCATGGCTCAGCGCGATTTTTTACCCTGGTGGTTCTTAGGGGGGCCATGTTGTTTAGTATTGATGAAAATTTGGTTTTGAAGCCAAGCCAAGTTTCTTCAACCAGTGTACCATTGAGTTCATCTGACCAGTCCAGACTCTCCAGTTCAAGGTTAAAGGCCTCGCTAGAGTAGGTTTTGAGGTCTCTAGATGTGACTGTTTTGTGACAGCCAGCCTTTAGTTTTAGCTTTTTGCGGGTACAGAATATCATATAATGATCACTTAACCCGCATGCTATAACCCCTTTATTGGATATCTTGGACTTGTCAGAGGTCAGTATGAGGTCAATGGTAGTCTGAGTTGATTCACATATCCTTGTGGGTTGGGTGATTAGTTGGCTGAGGCCGTGCAGATCACAAAACCTATTGAAGGATTTGAAGACGGGTGCATCTTTTTGTTGCATATCCGTGTTCCAATCCCCAATAAGAATTTTTTCCGCATCCTCAGCTCCAGCTAAGCACACATCCATAGTATCATAAAAGCCAGTTTGATCTGGCGGTCTGTATATTGTGCCGACTAGAACAGATTTTGCCCTTTCAAATAAAATTTCCACCCATACGGTTTCAATTGTCTCATGATGAAGGTCAGTACGGGTAATGAATTTGGTGTCCTTATGTATGTACATACAAACACCACCTCCATACTGGTTTCTGTCATTACGGACTATAGTATAGTTCTCTATTTCTATTTCAGGGTCTGTTACAGATGGATCAAGTTTAGTTTCAGTAAAGCATAATAAGTCTACCTTACCGCTCATAAACAGGTTTCTTATTTCGTCCAGCTTATGCTTAATGCTGTTCTCTCTCTCTCTCTCTCTCTCTCTCTCTCTCTCTCTCTCTCTCTCTCTCTCTCTCTCTCTCTCTCTCTCTCTCTCTCTCTCTCTCTCTCTTCCTCTCTCTGTCTCTCTAGACTGGCGCCGCGCGCGGACAGTCTCTCTCGTCCTCTCTCTCTCTCTCGCTCTCGCTCTCTCTCTATATCTCTACTCTCTAGTCGACTTGCGCCACGCTCGTAATGACAGTATCTCTCTGCTTTATCACAAGAGACGCTGTCGGCAACTGTTTACGTTTGTGAGTGCTATAGTCCAATAGATGAACGACTTGGCGACAGCATGTCCTTTGTTTACAAATTAGATCCGCACCAAACAGGGTTGTGTGAACGCAGACCAAAATTAAACAATGTATCATTTTCACATTTGGTGCGGATTTGTAAACAAATTAGAAAGTCCGGACTATCCCTGGACTTTCAGATGTGAACACACCCTTAATGCCTGTGTGTCTAATTTGATGTTATGTTTAAAAAATAGTAAAATGTAAATGTTTTCAAGTACCACCAGCAGTACCACCAAGTACCACTAGTGGTATGCGTACCACAGTTTGAGAACCACTGGTCTAAAGTAATGGGGTGCAGTTACACAGGGAGAGACGATAGGGGGCGGTATCTTCCCAATTGAGCTCAGAGAGACTCTGCAGCACTAACCCAAGGCTCGATTGATGAAATATGAATTCAAACCGCCAATAAATTAAAAAAAACGGCAAATAGACACTATATAGCGTCGGGGGCACTCAAAGGTCGGCATGAACTAATGATAAAAAGCGTCCGTGGCATCCAATGTGTGTTAATGATGCAAGCACATGGAGTGCAATCTTGCTAGCCAACATTCAGTTTGCTAACTAACTAGCTACTAGCTAGTGTTTGGCTAGCTTGCATTGCTAGCTAACTACCAATACATTTTCACATTAGGCTGTGACATTACTTCTATACTAGTTGACATGAATAGTCTAGTCTTGATACATTTTGTAACATTCATTCTTTTTTTTTTAAACTTTATTTTTTAGCGTTTATCGCTTTTCTGGTCAAGCATGACCGACAGAAACAGGTTGAAATGGGATGTAGAGCAGGGGAAGACATTCTGAGAAATGACGGCGGGTCCGGGAATCGAACTCGTGTCCCCCAGATCCGTGACGAGCACGGTTTTCCCCGACGCAGAAATAGCGCCGAGATATGCTGTGAGCTACGGGAGCTCGCCTGTAACATTCATTCTTATATCTACTTTTAGCCATTTTGTGATTTTGTTTTTTTTCTTAAAAAAGATTATACTACTAAATAGGAACATTTGGGGTGAGACAAAAAAAATCATTGATCATGCCTAGACTGATTCTATACATCTGTACTGTTAAGCTAAACTTACTAGTGGGGTTGCTGTACTGAGGAACCACAGGGGAACCAGCCTTATGTTTTCCCTTTTATGTTCATTAGTTTGATTTACAAAAGATTTTACAGAGTAAGAGTAGGCATACTACCCCTTCTATGTAAGACTCATAATCTAATAAGACTAATAATAAAGGAAAGAGGGAGGAGGAAGAGAAGAGGGGCAAAGATGAAAGAGGAGGAAAAGAAGAGGATAAGAGAGTAGAGGATGACAGAGGAAAAGGGAGAATAGTGGAGAGGAGTTGAGAAGAGTAGGAAGAGAAGACGGGAGCGGACACGAGGGGAGGTGTGGAGAGAAGAGGACAGGATGAGATAGGAGAGGAGTGGAAGAGAGAACATATCAATCCCAGTGCTCATGTGTTTCAAAGTTCCAGTTCAATAAATTGTTGTTCATCTACAGCTTGTTGCATTATTTCATGCATTGATATTATCAATAAGACATAATCTCTAAGCATTTACAATGTAGACTTGACTGGCACATCTTTTAAATCAAGTAAGTAGTCAGGTGTCCTAGGCCTAGGGGGTTGTATGTGTGTGAGTGGAGGGGGGCGCGGATGGGGGCGGAAAGCTTCAGGGGCCTATAGATCATCACTTAATATGGTACCTGGAAAATCAGGAGGTAGCATGGAAAAAAAATTCACGGCAAGCGTGGGAACCCTGACTGAGCTCTATGTCCACTAACCATCTGAGAGATGCCTGGTCCACTGAGCTGAATCTCGATGTGTCTGAGAACACTTGGAATGAAGGTTTGTCTAGAATCCAAACTTGCTCGATCAATGCTAGGTACAAACTGATTCAATTTAAAGTCATCCATAGACAAAGACCAAACTACACATAATGTATCCATCTCTTTCTCCATTATGTGACAGATGTAAAGTTGCAGAGGGCTCTTTAACACGTATATATATTTTTATATTTGATATTTTTATTAGTTTTTTAGACATTACAGTAGACACTACGGACGTGACATACATACACATATAAACAAAACAGAAAGAAAACGGAACAAAACACCAAAAAATATATATATAAAAAACTAAAACAAAATAATAATAATAATAATAATAATAATAATAATAATAATAATAATAATAATAATAATAGAATAGAAAAAAAAAGATAAAATAAAAAGTTCTCAGAGCACTTCATGTTACAGAGTCGTTCCTATACAGTGTCCTTGTTTCAGGAGGTGAGAGACGTAGTCAACCGTTCCACATAAGAGATAAAGGGTTGCCACACCACATACAATTTTCCACTTGATCCCCGCAATGTATATTTTATCTTTTCAACTTTTAGATGATACATTACATCACAAATCCACCTGCCAAATGAGGGAGGATGTTCGTTTTTCCAGTTCATAAGAATGAGACGTCTTGCTAGAAGGGAGGAATAAGCGATACAGTTCAGTTGTGCTTTTGGTAGATGTAAATCCTCGGAAAGAACACCAAAAAAATAACAGGAAATTACATGGTTCCAGTACCCGACCTGCCAGGTCTGAGTAGAGCTTAAATTTGGACGACCAGAAGTCTGCTAGGCTAGTACATAACCAAAATGTGTGATACAGACCGGCCGGGGCTTGTTTGCATCTGTTACAAGTAGGACTAACCTCAGGGAAAATTTGACAGTTTGAGTTTGGATATATGTAGCCGATGTACAATCTTACATTGAATAAGCCTGTGTCTCGCACAGATTGATGAAGCCGAGCGTGAATTTTTTTTTGTATTCCTGACCACACCTCATATGGTTACCATTGGTAGTGTGATAGTAAAGGGTTAACCTTCTGTGTATTGTCGCAGTGAAAGGGTTAACCGTTTGGTAGTGCGGCTGTAACTGAGTGGCGAGACTAAACAAAAAAACGTTTACATTTTTTAAAAATTAAATTTTTAAATTTTTAATTACACATTTTTTAAGACTAAATCGAGACTAAACGAAGACTAAAATGCTCAGACCTGTCGTTTACTAAAACTGACTAAACGAAAAATAAATGAAGATGACTAAATATGATAAAACGAAAAAGGAGCATTTGACACATGACTAAGACTAAAACTAAAATGAAAATAGCTGCCAAAATTAACACTGATCGGTATGAAAACATTGTTGGATCAAGCTGAAATTGACGTCAGATAGCCCTTACCTGTGGTCAGGGGTATTCCAAAAAGAATATTCCAATTGTTTGATCACCATCTGGTCCATCTGATGTCCATCTGGTCCACGACATAATCCAGCACAACATATCCATCGATTGTCCCGAAAATGATTCAATGCGATCGAGTGAAGCCCTAGGCTTCCCTGTACTAGAAAACTGCACCTGGAGCGGTTTAAACGTAACACCCGGTCTGGAACAGGGTTTACTGCACTCTCGATACTGCCTACTAGCAGGATATGGCCGGTACTGCACCCTTGGTGTCCCAGTATGCCTTTTAACGTCAACATACGGGTCCGTGACATATACGTGAATGGCCCTTAACACATTCAGTGCTAAAGACAACATATTACGTTTTTGGGCACCAACCGTTCAGTGCCAAAAACGAGATAATACGTTTTTGGATCGTTTGATCTTTTTACTTTGATCCCCGCTCTACAGACCTGCCGGCAGCAATCATTTAGGCACGTCCCCACACATTAGAACTGCATTCTGATCGACTATCACCAGGTGGCGGTATCGTCCGTGTCTGAACTGCAATGGCTTGGGGGTTGATGGTCAGCTTCACTTTCATTTTCTCCTAGGTTAGTGGCCCCTCCTTCTGCTGGGACAGAAATGCACAGTGCTCGCCTCAGAATGGTAAATAAAAATGGTAAATGGCTGCATTTATATAGCGCTTTTATCCAAAGCGCTTTACAATTTGTTCCTCACATTTTACCCATTCACTCACACATTCGCACACCGACGGCAGAGGCAACCATGCAAGGTGCCAACCTGCTCATCGGGAGCAATTAGGGCTTAAGTGTCTTGCTCAAGGACCCTTCGACAAGTTGCCCGGGAGGAGTGGGAATCAAACCGGGAACCTCTGGATTGCCAGACGACTGCTCTACCTCCCGAGCCACTTTCGCCCCGGAATTCCGTTGCATAAGCGTATTTGACCATCGAAACGTGTATAGACATATACACTGGTAATCGCGATGGCGATGCGATCACTTGGAATTATTCTTATTGGAATACCTTCCGGCTATGGTAAGGTACATTCTATGTCTATTTTACCGAATCTGAAACGTGTTTTTCTAACTATCAGAGTCCTGTGTTTCACCGGATGAAAAACATGGTCGGCAAACACAATCAGAGTTTTGAGTTAAAACGACCCCCCCCCCTTGATGATTTTGTGATGGTATATATATACATGTCATATACCTTTTGATTTGGGAGTATTCTGGGTTTCAGTGGATCAGCCAGAACGGTTTGGGCTTATTGCACATAACACGTTTTATCTCGCGATATATGAAAAAAATACTAATCTTGGAAATGCGCGATGTTTAGCGTGTGTTAAACTACAAACTACAGCGTGTGGAAACAAAATATTATTCCCATGTTGGACTACAAGTCATGTTTGTCAAAATGAGCCACACCGTGTCTCTACAGCTATAATACAGAACACACACAGCTTCGCAAACATAGTGCAAGGACCATGGAAACGACTAGAAGGCTGGCATTCTAAGGGTAATTATAACCGAATTGCGTGGCACTCAAAGTGTTAACCGCTTGCGCCCAATAACGTATATACACGTTGTTGGCAGTGAAAGAGTTAAACAGTATATTGTGTATATGTCTTGTATGTCACAAATGTCGTGATGAAATAGTACTGTATATCTGTATGTCATGTATGTCATAAATGTCTTGATGAATTGAAAATGGGGGCGGCTAGGTGGCGCAGCTCTCAGCGTTGCTACCAGCTTGGCTGGTCGTTCATACTAATACAATTGGCAGTATTAGGGGGTGGGGATCGGACGTTGTGGACAGCGTCTCCTACAGGTCGGTTGGTGCGCCTGCGCAGTAGAATCAGGAAGCGGCGTGTCCCTCCCACGCAGACCCTCGCCGCTGAGAGATCTCGCTGTGCAGGTGAAAAGATGCGACAGCTGCCTCCTCCAGTACCGGAGGGGACACGTGATGCAAGGCTTTGTCCACATTGCAGCCGGCTTGTGGGAGGCATGGCCTAACAGCGTTCGAGACAGGGGAGGGTAGAATTGGACAATACGAAATTGGGGACGGGAGAAAAATAGAAAATGGGGAGAAAAAGTAGATACAAAAAAAATGAATTGAAAATGGGGGACCCTGATGTAAACAAGACGAGAGTATTTTTCTGGTCTGCATCCTCTTAACAATTGTTTGTATTGAGCCGTACTGTATTGTACCCATTCTGCAATCTGTTAATAAAGTTTTAGAGCACAGGGTGCACAAGGTTAGCTGTAATGCTAGGCACAGTCAGTGTTACTATGGCTGTGAGTAGTCACGCCCCACGGGGACGTGAGAGGGCGTTCTATGTTTGTTTGTTTTTCATTGCTAATATTCACAGTGAATATTTGTCTATTTTTGTTTATTGTTTTTTGTTTCTATTCTTATGACTTTTTCTCATCTTTAATTGTAAGCACCCTGGACCACCACTCTGCCATCTCAAATGTCATGAATATTTGTTCACTTTCTTATGCCAGTGTTTAATCCTAATAAGGGGTCAGGGGGCAATACTAACATAATTAGTTGGAATGTGAAGGGTGTAAATAACCCCTTGAAACGTACTAGGATCCTTACTCACTTACAGCAGCTTGGGGTTGGCATCTCGTTTCTGCAAGAAACTTACCTCCGGCGAGTAGATCACCGTTGAATACACAGAGCTTGGGTAGGTCAAGTGTTCCACTCTGGTTTTCAGAGAAAAGCCAGAGGAACAGCCATTCTGATTAACAAAAACACACCCTTTAGTTTACTCCATCTGATGTGATCTCTGACCCTAATGGCAGATTCATTATAGTTTCAGGAACTCTCTATTCCACAAAGGTAGTCCTAGTCAACGTATATGCTCCCAATTTTGGTGACACGCATTTCATCAATAAACTTATCTCTTCACTCCCCGACCTGAACTCTAATCAACTGATTATGGGAGGTGACTTTAATTGTGCTCTTAACCAGGCATGCGTTGTTCATGGGACGGGGTAGCACGGTGTGGGACCTCACTCGCTATTTGCATATCAATAGCTCCGGTCGTCAGGTGTGTTAAATACGTTCTCAGACACATTCACACCTAACCTTGTTGTGAAGACGTGTTACATTCCATTCGTAGAGGCAATTAGGCACTGTCTTTAGTCTGTGCCCAAGCGAGGGGACATTAAATGCGCATTCGCGGGAGCGCGCGCACGCGCCGGGAGCGCGCGTGCACGTGGTGCGTGTCACCCCAGATGATTTCAATAACGCACCACTGCTCTTAACCCAGCCTTAGATCGATCATCATCTAATCCAGCTCCACAATCTCAGACTGCTAGAGCCATAGTGTCCTTCCTGAAGCAATACGGTATTTCAGATGTCTGGCGCTTCCTTCACCCCACCGCCAAACAGTACTCTTTCTTTTCACCAGTTCATCATACATATTTGTTTATCGACAACACATTTCTATCTCAAGTGCGTTCCTGCTCTTACGATAGCATTGTTATTTCAGACCATGCAGCAATAATCTTAGAGCTAGCCTTCCCGGACAAATGTCCATCATTCAGGCCGTGGAGACATAATCCACTATTGCTATCTGAGGACTCATTCTCGGTGTTCCTGTCCACTAAGATCAAATTTTTTATTGAGGTCAATTCTACCCCTGGCATGTCTATGTCCATCATTTTGGAAGCTCTTAAATCTTTTCTCCGTGGAGAAATTATTTCTAACTGTGCTCGACGTAATAAACTGCACAACAGCAGACGCGCTGAACTTTCAGACCAAATTCTTAAATTGGATTATTCATATTCAGTCTCTCCGACACCTTCACTTTATAATGAAAGAGTGACTCTACAGACGGAATTTAACCTCCTCTCCACCAGTCATGCTGAGCAGCTTCTACTCAAATCACGCCAGTCCTTTTTTGAATTTGGTGACAAACCTAGTAAAGTGCTGGCACTACAGCTAAAACACTGCACCGCTCAGAACTTGATCACGCAAATTAACTCTGCCACTGGAGAGATCTATACGGACCCATTGGAAATAAATTGTCAATTCAAAACATTTTATTCTTCACTATATACCTCTGATTCCCCTAAAGACCCCTCTCTCATGAATAGTTTTTTCACAGATTTGGATATACCAGTCCTAGACAATGATTCAATGGCGCTTTTGGAAGAGCCCATTAGCGCTGATGAAATTCAACAGGCTTTAACTATGATGCAGAGTGGGAAAAGCCCAGGCCCAGACAGGGTTCCCAGTGGAATTCTTAAAAAAATATTCCACCCAGTTATGTCCCATTATGGCTTCAATGTTTGAGGAATCATTTCAATCCTGCTCTCTTCCTCCGACTCTCTACCAAGCCTCAATATCCCTGCTCTTAAAAAAAGATAAGGACCCGAAAGACACTGGCTCATATCGTCCTATTTCTCTCCTCAACAATGAAGCAAAGATCTTGGCAAAGGTACTCGCTCGACGACTGGAATCTGTTATACCAAGTATTATCCATCCAGATCAGTCTGGTTTTGTGAAGGATAGAATGGCTTTTTTCAAACTGCGGCGCCTTATGAATATAATTTACTCTTCCACTGAGTCTCCCGTTGCAGAGGTCGTTGTTGCGCTAGACGCAGAGAAGGCTTTTGACCGGGTTGAATGGGACTACTTATTCTATACTCTGCAGAAATTCGGTTTCGGCGAGAAATTTGTGTCCTGGGTCAAACTTTTATACTCCTCTCCAGTGGCATCAGTTCGAACAAATGATGTGACTTCGGAATATTTCCCCCTACAACGCGGTACAAGACAGGGTTGCCCTCTCTCCCTACTATTTGCTACTATTTGCGCTAGCGATCGAGCCACTAGCTATTACCTTTCGCATGGACCGCCATGTCCAAGGCATCATTAGAAATGGACAGGAACAAAGAATCTCGCTATATGCAGACGATGTCCTGCTGTATATCGCGGATATTTTGGTGAGAGTTTGGTGTATTTTCTGGCTATAAATTAAACTTAAACAAGAGTGAATTTTTCCCCATAAACTCCTTAGCTAGAAATATCCCCCCCTCTAGGTTCCCCTTCAAGCTTTCCCCAAGCAGCTTCCGTTACCTTGGCATAACGATAACACATAAACATTCTAATCTCATAGCGTCCAACTTCACCCCTCTACTGGAGCGCACCAAGCAGGATTTTATCAGATGGTCATCACTTCCTTTATCACTTGTTGGCAGAGTGAACACTGTGAAAATGAACACATTACCGAAATTTCTGTACTTATTTCAAAATATTCCAACCTTCATTCCAAAGTCATTTTTCAAAGCCCTCGACAAGGCAATATCAGATTTTATTTGGAATAAACGCCCAGTCCGAAATAAATAAAATGGCCCTCCAGAAGCCTAAATCGCAGGGAGGCTTCGCACTACCCAATTTCTTGGTCTACTATTGGGCTGCAAATATTCACAGCATTCTCTATTGGAGTCATTCCCATTACGGACTCTGTCAGTGGGTACCGGCATGGGTGGACATGGAAAGGGCATCTTGTTCTAGAACATCTTTGCAATCCTTAGTTTGCTCTTCGCTCCCAGTCACAACCGCCCAGTACACCAACAACCTCTTAGTACAACACTCCCTCCGGATCTGGTCCCAGTTCAGAAAACACTTTGGTCTCCACGCCATGTCACCTGTCCACAAAAACTTCCTTTTCCCTCCCTCTATGGTGGATGAAACCTTCAGCAACTGGTTTAAGAATGGCATTCTGAACATTTATGATTTGTACCAAGACAGTTCATTTATGTCTTTCACACAACTGTCCCTAAAGTTTAACTTACCAAAAACAAATTTTTTCAGATATCTACAGATACGTGATTTTGTTAAGAGCAAATTTGCCCAGTTCCCCCATACACCTCCAAAAACCGTGATCGATCGCATCTTGGAGGTGAAGATTGTAATCAAAGGCTCAATATCTAAACTATATAACATCATATCCCTATCCCTACCCTCCTCAGTATTGGCTATAAGACAAAACTGGGAGTCCGATCTAAATCATCAATTTACAGACAAAGAATGGGAAAACGCTCTTGCCCGAATACACTCTTCTTCAATATGTGCCCGCCATTCACTGATACAGTTCAAGCTCCTCCACCGTCTATATTGGTCAAAGACTAGACTGGCGAAGATAAATCCTGGCATGGATCCCACATGCGACCGGTGCCACCAAGCCCCTGGCTCACTTATTCATATGTTTTGGCATTGTCCAGTACTGGCCCCTTTCTGGACTTCCATTTTTAAATCTTATTCAGACATATTTTTTATGAATATTGACCCATGCCCTCTTATTGCACTATTTGGTCTGACACCGGAGAACGCTGCAATATCTATTGGGCAATCCAATGCCATGGCCTTTGCCTCACTCATTGCCAGACGCCTCATCCTATTCAACTGGAAGGCAGCCACTCCCCCTTCACACTTACACTGGATGAGGGATGTCATGTCTCTTATACATATAGAGAAAATCAGATTTACAACACAAGGCCACACAGATACCTTCCACAAAACATGGCAGCCCTTCCTATCTCATTTCAAAACCCATATGACTCCTTCCAAACTTGGGACCCCATGACCCCCCTCCTCCCCCTATCTACCTTCCTGACACTGCTAGCCCTGGCTGGGGAGATGGCATTGTGGTGGTCTGCTAAGGGTGTTAAATTTACTTTCCATTTTATTTGTTTTACCATCTGGAAATCACGCTACTAAAATGGAGAGTATCACTTATATTATATATTATTATTACGGTCTTTCCTATTATATATATATATATATATATATATATATATATATATATATATATATATATATATATATATATATATATATATATATATATATATATATATATATATATAATATAATATAATTTTTTTTTTCTCTTTTTGTTTTCTTTGAATTTTTCTTCATTTCTTTTTGCGTAGCTTTGTCTGCCACATCTGTACTTATGTTTAATTATTTAAATTTCTTTATTTTTTTTTTATTTTTTCTTTCTTATTTTTACATGTATGTTTGTCGTCGCCCTCACTGGGTGGGATGGGTGGGATTAGGGGATAGGAATGGGGAAGGAAATGGAAGTTGTATAATTTGGATAACTGAAATTTATAAATATGTACTAATTCTTCCAATAAAAAAAGATAAACCAGGGGAGCTCCAGTAGCTCACCACGTACCGCGAGTGCTATTTCAGCGCTGTGGACAACCGCGCTCGCGCGGATCTGGGGCTGAGCGCGTTCGAATCCCGGACGGCAGCCGTGCCTTTCCCAGAGTGTCTTTCCCCCCCATCTGAACCCTTTCAGCCTGCTTCTGTCGGTCGAACTTGACCAAGTATGAATGCGAAGAAAAAGCGATAAACGCTAAAAGAACCAGGTGACTGGTCAAAGTTAAAAAAAAAAAAAAAAAAAGATAAACCTAAAAAAAATAAAAAGGTTTTCAATCAATCAATCAATCAAACCAAGAAAATTATTCTAACCGATTGGAAATCACCTACACCCCTGTGCTTCCAGAAATGGCTCAACGCAATGATCATAATCATACAGATGGAGAGGATCCGCTTCTACAGATCTAAAGAGCACAATAGGTTTTCAGATATATGGAGTCCATTCATTGACTATCTGAAGGACAAATAATTGTATTCTGCACAGAGACTCATCCCTGTATACTGTATATGTTTTAGCCGTACTCTTTAACACCTGGCTATATAACACATTGTGTATCGCTTTGAGTTAAGTCACACTGGCAGACAACGTTGTTGTTTTGTCTCTACCTTTTCCTCTTATTTGTGTGTGTGTTTGCTCTTGTTTATATAAAACTGAAAATAATAATAATTTTTTTTTTATAAACAATATTAACTCATTGACGGCCATGCCCCTTTCCCCATTTGCACTGACTATAGCACCAGCTTTTCTTGACCATTTTCACAATATTTCACGATCTTTGCGGAGCTATTGAATATTCTATATTATAGCTATGGAGACAATAGTATGGCTCATTTGACACACTATTTCTAGTCCAACATGTAAAAAATAGTTTGTTTCTACACACTGTAGTTTATTACACGCTAAACATCTCCAATTTCCAAAGTAATCCAGTCTTTTTCCATAGATTGCAAGATAAAACGCGTTATATGCAATAAGCCCAAATCGTTCTGGTTGATCCCCTGACACCCCATATACTCTCAAATCATATATATATATATAATCATATGTGCACATGTGTCTTCTTTAGAAAACGCTTGGTTTTGGTCCGGTAAAGTAAGACACTGTGATCGTTACAGAAACATGTTTCAGGTTCGGTAAAATAGACATAGGGGCTCCTTACCTTAGCCAGGAGTTACTCCAAAAAGAATAATTCCAATGATCCCATCGGCGATCACGATTACTCGTTTATATGTAATTACACGTGTTTACGGGAAACTATAGGTTTTGAGGCGAGCAGGTCTGCTAGCGATTGCTTTGCAAGAGCTCCTCCCCCTCAGAGCGAGTCTTGATAGTCCAGTTCATTCATTGTCTATACTGATCCCTTTCTATCAGAGTTCAAAAGGTAGGCGATACTGCCACCTGGTGAGATTCGATCGTCATTGCAATTCCAATGTAGGCAAATGAGCCAGGGGCGGCTAGTTATCCGGATGATCGTTTAGAACGGGGATCAAAAGAAAAAGATCAAAGGATCCAAAAACGAGTTTACTCGTTATTGGTGCTCAAGTGTTGGCGGGCAATAACGAGTTTACTTGTTATTGGCCACCAATGAGTTAACAAGCGAGAAAAGCCTAAAAGTGCGGTGGACGTCAGTAGCCCAGTACTTGGTGCAAACAAACTTTTAAAGTTTATTTTATCATCTTTGTTGGAAAAATATTTTTGGTACTTTTTTCTTTTTTTTTACTTTTTTTTTTTAGCGTTTATCGCTTTTCTGGTCAAGCATGACCGACAGAAACAGGTTGAAATGGGATGTAGAGCAGGGGAAGACACTCTGAGAAAATACGGCGGGCCCGGGAATCGAACTCGTGTCCCCCAGATCCGTGACGAGCGCGGTTTTCCCCGACGCAGAAATAGCGCCGAGATATGCGGTGAGCTACGGGAGCTCCCCTTTTTGGTACTTTTGTATAAATGACGTGATAAAGAATAGAAGCCTTGCATGGAATGTTTGTGTAGTACTCTTTGTTCCTGCATGGCTGCCTGTAACCACGGGTAACCACTTTTGAAAGAAAAGCTCATTTCACCTCATTTCTGTGCTGTGGTAGAGTAGGTCACACACTGGAAAAGCACGATATTACTGACTTGTTTACAAGATCCAGGAGTAGCCTAATGAGAACATTTTTGTTGATATATTTCTCATATCAACACATAGCAACAGTTGCCTTGCACATATAATGCACATTTGTCCTCCCATGTTGGAAGACAAAATGGTTACTAAGCATTCTGTAAACCATTATATTTATGTGTGTTTTCAGCTAGAATATGAGAAGAAAAAGAAGACTGAGGGGAGGATGGTGCGTGCGGAACGTCAGGTGGTCGTTGACATGCTCTTCTCTGCCTTCGAGAAGCACCAGTACTATAACATCAAGGACCTGGTAGACATCACCAAGCAACCAGTGGTGCGAGGGACACACACACACACACACACACACACACACACACACACACACACACACACACACACACACACACACACACACACACACACACACACACACACACACACACACACACACACACACACACACAGGCTTTTATTTAATGTTGTGTATGGACTTACATTAATTCCCTAGCCCCTTACCCTGACATTAAAGATCCAGTACAATGATGTTTTAATTCATTCATAAATTGCTTATTGTATAATATCTTCGAGGAAGCAGATTGGATAAAAAAAATGTAATGATTTTGTTCATACGCAGGGGGATATACATCAAAGAGCTTTCGTCATTTTCACAACAAGTTCTAACATTTTCGGCAATGTTACATCAACATACTATACCCTTTGTTAATAAATTATTCAATGAACAGTAGAACGCGCCCCCTCAACATACCGAGAGTTGGCTGTGCTCTAAAACTGATCAAATAAAATAATGCATCTGATCTGACTGACACTGAAAGAATTATACTCATGACCTTAACATTCCACAAGAAGCAATTTGTCACTGAATCACTGTAGCCTACTGGATCTTTAACACAATAATCATCGTTTTTGCCCATTAAAAGCGGTTTGTCAATAGTGTTCTCACAAGTATAGTTAAACAAGTACACACTCACACACAGTCAAATATGGGGGGGGGGGTATATACATTTTATTATTATTTTTTTTTTAATTTTTAATTTTTTTTAACCTGCCTACCTTTACCTATCCACCTTTGTTAAATTTGACCAAATCGCCCACTGTGTGACGCAT
>NC_140171.1:97830775-97853275 GCF_963971535.1 Notolepis coatsorum
TACACCAGGTCACAATACTAGCTCTAGTGGTGACCATGTTGATGTTACACCAGGTCACAATACTAGCTCTAGTGTGGTGACCATGTTGGTGTTACACCAGGTCACAATACTAGCTCTAGTGTGGTGACCATGCTGATGTAACACCAGGTCACAATACTAGCTCTAGTGGTGACCATGTTGATGTTACACCAGGTCACAATACTAGCTCTAGTGTGGTGACCATGTTGATGTTACACCAGGTCACAATACTAGCTCTAGTGGTGACCATGTTGATGTTACACCAGGTCACAATACTAGCTCTAGTGTGGTGACCATGTTGATGTTACACCAGGTCACAATACTAGCTCTAGTGGTGACCATGTTGATGTTACACCAGGTCACAATACTAGCTCTAGTGGTGACCATGTTGATGTTACACCAGGTCACAATACTAGCTCTAGTGGTGACCATGTTGGTGTTACACCAAGTCACAATACTAGCTCTAGTGTGGTGACCATGCTGATGTTACACCAGGTCACAATACTAGCTCTAGTGTGGTGACCATGTTGATGTTACAGCAGGTCACAATACTAGCTCTAGTGTGGTGACCATGCTGATGTCACACCAGGTCACAATACTAGCTCTAGTGTGGTGACCATGCTGATGTTACACCAGGTCACAATACTAGCTCTAGTGGTGACCATGTTGATGTTACACCAGGTCACAATACTAGCTCTAGTGTGGTGACCATGCTGATGTTACACCAGGTCACAATACTAGCTCTAGTGGTGACCATGTTGGTGTTACACCAGGTCACAATACTAGCTCTAGTGTGGTGACCATGTTGGTGTCACACCAGGTCACAATACTAGCTCTAGTGTGGTGACCATGTTGGTGTTACACCAGGTCACAATACTAGCTCTAGTGGTGACCATGTTGATGTTACACCAGGTCACAATACTAGCTCTAGTGTGGTGACCATGTTGGTGTTACACCAGGTCACAATACTAGCTCTAGTGTGGTGACCATGCTTATGTAACACCAGGTCACAATACTAGCTCTAGTGGTGACCATGTTGATGTTACACCAGGTCACAATACTAGCTCTAGTGTGGTGACCATGTTGATGTTACAGCAGGTCACAATACTAGCTCTAGTGTGGTGACCATGCTGATGTCACACCAGGTCACAATACTAGCTCTAGTGTGGTGACCATGCTGATGTTACACCAGGTCACAATACTAGCTCTAGTGGTGACCATGTTGATGTTACACCAGGTCACAATACTAGCTCTAGTGTGGTGACCATGCTGATGTTACACCAGGTCACAATACTAGCTCTAGTGGTGACCATGTTGGTGTTACACCAGGTCACAATACTAGCTCTAGTGTGGTGACCATGTTGGTGTCACACCAGGTCACAATACTAGCTCTAGTGTGGTGACCATGTTGGTGTTACACCAGGTCACAATACTAGCTCTAGTGGTGACCATGTTGATGTTACACCAGGTCACAATACTAGCTCTAGTGTGGTGACCATGTTGGTGTTACACCAGGTCACAATACTAGCTCTAGTGTGGTGACCATGCTTATGTAACACCAGGTCACAATACTAGCTCTAGTGGTGACCATGTTGATGTTACACCAGGTCACAATACTAGCTCTAGTGTGGTGACCATGTTGATGTTACACCAGATCACAATACTAGCTCTAGTGGTAACCATGTTGATGTTACACCAGGTCACAATACTAGCTCTAGTGTGGTGACCATGTTGATGTTACACCAGGTCACAATACTAGCTCTAGTGGTGACCATGTTGATGTTACACCAGGTCACAATACTAGCTCTAGTGGTGACCATGTTGATGTTACACCAGGTCACAATACTAGCTCTAGTGGTGACCATGTTGATGTTACAGCAGGTCACAATACTAGCTCTAGTGTGGTGACCATGCTGATGTCACACCAGGTCACAATACTAGCTCTAGTGTGGTGACCATGTTGGTGTTACACCAGGTCACAATACTAGCTCTAGTGGTGACCATGTTGATGTTACACCAGGTCACAATACTAGCTCTAGTGGTGACCATGTTGATGTTACACCAGGTCACAATACTAGCTCTAGTGGTGACCATGTTGATGTTACACCAGGTCACAATACTAGCTCTAGTGTGGTGACCATGTTGATGTTACACCAGGTCACAATACTAGCTCTAGTGTGGTGACCATGTTGATGTTACACCAGGTCACAATACTAGCTCTAGTGTGGTGACCATGTTGATGTCACACCAGGTCACAATACTGGCTCTAGTGTGGTGACCATGCTGATGTTACACCAGGTCACAATACTAGCTCTAGTGTGGTGACCATGTTGATGTCACACCAGGTCACAATACTAGCTCTAGTGGTGACCATGTTGATGTTACACCAGGTCACAATACTAGCTCTAGTGGTGACCATGTTGATGTTACAGCAGGTCACAATACTAGCTCTAGTGTGGTGACCATGCTGATGTCACACCAGGTCACAATACTAGCTCTAGTGTGGTGACCATGTTGGTGTTACACCAGGTCACAATACTAGCTCTAGTGGTGACCATGTTGATGTTACACCAGGTCACAATACTAGCTCTAGTGGTGACCATGTTGATGTTACACCAGGTCACAATACTAGCTCTAGTGGTGACCATGTTGATGTTACACCAGGTCACAATACTAGCTCTAGTGTGGTGACCATGTTGATGTTACACCAGGTCACAATACTAGCTCTAGTGTGGTGACCATGTTGATGTTACACCAGGTCACAATACTAGCTCTAGTGTGGTGACCATGTTGATGTCACACCAGGTCACAATACTGGCTCTAGTGTGGTGACCATGCTGATGTTACACCAGGTCACAATACTAGCTCTAGTGTGGTGACCATGTTGATGTCACACCAGGTCACAATACTAGCTCTAGTGTGGTGACCATGCTGATGTTACACCTGGTCACAATACTAGCTCTAGTGTGGTGACCATGTTGATGTTACACCAGGTCACAATACTAGCTCTAGTGTGGTGACCATGTTGGTCTCACACCAGGTCACAATACTAGCTCTAGTGTGGTGACCATGTTGGTGTCACACCAGGTCACAATACTAGCTCTAGTGGTGACCATGTTGATGTTACACCAGGTCACAATACTAGCTCTAGTGGTGACCATGTTGATGTTACACCAGGTCACAATACTAGCTCTAGTGGTGACCATGTTGATGTTACACCAGGTCACAATACTAGCTCTAGTGTGGTGACCATGTTGATGTTACACCAGGTCACAATACTAGCTCTAGTGTGGTGACCATGCTGATGTTACACCAGGTCACAATACTAGCTCTAGTGGTGACCATGTTGGTGTTACACCAGGTCACAATACTAGCTCTAGTGTGGTGACCATGTTGGTGTCACACCAGGTCACAATACTAGCTCTAGTGTGGTGACCATGTTGGTGTTACACCAGGTCACAATACTAGCTCTAGTGGTGACCATGTTGATGTTACACCAGGACACAATACTAGCTCTAGTGTGGTGACCATGTTGGTGTTACACCAGGTCACAATACTAGCTCTAGTGTGGTGACCATGCTGATGTTACACCAGGTCACAATACTAGCTCTAGTGGTGACCATGTTGATGTTACACCAGGTCACAATACTAGCTCTAGTGTGGTGACCATGTTGATGTTACACCAGGTCACAATACTAGCTCTAGTGGTGACCATGTTGATGTTACACCAGGTCACAATACTAGCTCTAGTGTGGTGACCATGTTGATGTTACACCAGGTCACAATACTAGCTCTAGTGGTGACCATGTTGATGTTACACCAGGTCACAATACTAGCTCTAGTGGTGACCATGTTGATGTTACACCAGGTCACAATACTAGCTCTAGTGGTGACCATGTTGGTGTCACACCAGGTCACAATACTAGCTCTAGTGGTGACCATGTTGATGTTACACCAGGTCACAATACTAGCTCTAGTGGTGACCATGTTGGTGTTACACCAGGTCACAATACTAGCTCTAGTGGTGACCATGTTGATGTTACACCAGGTCACAATACTAGCTCTAGTGTGGTGACCATGTTGGTGTTACACCAGGTCACAATACTAGCTCTAGTGTGGTGACCATGCTGATGTTACACCAGGTCACAATACTAGCTCTAGTGTGGTGACCATGTTGGTGTTACACCAGGTCACAATACTAGCTCTAGTGGTGACCATGTTGATGTTACACCAGGTCACAATACTAGCTCTAGTGTGGTGACCATGTTGGCGTTACACCAGGTCACAATACTAGCTCTAGTGTGGTGACCATGCTGATGTTACACCAGGTCACAATACTAGCTCTAGTGGTGACCATGTTGATGTTACACCAGGTCACAATACTAGCTCTAGTGTGGTGACCATGTTGATGTTACACCAGGTCACAATACTAGCTCTAGTGGTGACCATGTTGATGTTACACCAGGTCACAATACTAGCTCTAGTGTGGTGACCATGCTGATGTTACACCAGGTCACAATACTAGCTCTAGTGTGGTGACCATGTTGATGTTACACCAGGTCACAATACTAGCTCTAGTGTGGTGACCATGCTGATGTTACACCAGGTCACAATACTAGCTCTAGTGTGGTGACCATGCTGATGTTACACCAGGTCACAATACTAGCTCTAGTGTGGTGACCATGTTGATGTTACACCAGGTCACAATACTAGCTCTAGTGTGGTGACCATGTTGGTGTCACACCAGGTCACAATACTAGCTCTAGTGTGGTGACCATGTTGGTGTCACACCAGGTCACAATACTAGCTCTAGTGGTGACCATGTTGATGTTACACCAGGTCACAATACTAGCTCTAGTGGTGACCATGTTGATGTTACACCAGGTCACAATACTAGCTCTAGTGGTGACCATGTTGATGTTACACCAGGTCACAATACTAGCTCTAGTGTGGTGACCATGTTGATGTTACACCAGGTCACAATACTAGCTCTAGTGTGGTGACCATGCTGATGTTACACCAGGTCACAATACTAGCTCTAGTGGTGACCATGTTGGTGTTACACCAGGTCACAATACTAGCTCTAGTGTGGTGACCATGTTGGTGTCACACCAGGTCACAATACTAGCTCTAGTGTGGTGACCATGTTGGTGTTACACCAGGTCACAATACTAGCTCTAGTGGTGACCATGTTGATGTTACACCAGGTCACAATACTAGCTCTAGTGTGGTGACCATGTTGGTGTTACACCAGGTCACAATACTAGCTCTAGTGTGGTGACCATGCTGATGTTACACCAGGTCATAATACTAGCTCTAGTGGTGACCATGCTGATGTTACACCAGGTCACAATACTAGCTCTAGTGGTGACCATGTTGATGTTACACCAGGTCACAATACTAGCTCTAGTGGTGACCATGTTGATGTTACACCAGGTCACAATACTAGCTCTAGTGGTGACCATGTTGATGTTACACCAGGTCACAATACTAGCTCTAGTGGTGACCATGTTGATTTTACACCAGGTCACAATACTAGCTCTAGTGTGGTGACCATGTTGATGTTACACCAGGTCACACTACTAGCTCTAGTGTGGTGACCATGTTGATGTTACACCAGGTCACAATACTAGCTCTAGTGTGGTGACCATGTTGATGTTACACCAGGTCACAATACTAGCTCTAGTGTGGTGACCATGTTGGTGTTACACCAGGTCACAATACTAGCTCTAGTGGTGACCATGTTGATGTTACACCAGGTCACAATACTAGCTCTAGTGTGGTGACCATGCTGATGTTACACCAGGTCACAATACTAGCTCTAGTGTGGTGACCATGCTGATGTTACACCAGGTCACAATACTAGCTCTAGTGTGGTGACCATGCTGATGTTACACCAGGTCACAATACTAGCTCTAGTGTGGTGACCATGCTGATGTTACACCAGGTCACAATACTAGCTCTAGTGTGGTGACCATGTTGATGTTACACCAGGTCACAATACTAGCTCTAGTGGTGACCATGTTGATGTTACACCAGGTCACAATACTAGCTCTAGTGGTGACCATGTTGATGTTACACCAGGTCACAATACTAGCTCTAGTGTGGTGACCATGTCGATGTTACACCAGGTCACAATACTAGCTCTAGTGTGGTGACCATGTTGATGTCACACCAGGTCACAATACTAGCTCTAGTGTGGTGACCATGCTGATGTTACACCAGGTCACAATACTAGCTCTAGTGTGGTGACCATGCTGATGTTACACCAGGTCACAATACTAGCTCTAGTGTGGTGACCATGTTGATGTTACACCAGGTCACAATACTAGCTCTAGTGTGGTGACCATGTTGATGTTACACCAGGTCACAATACTAGCTCTAGTGTGGTGACCATGTTGGTGTTACACCAGGTCACAATACTAGCTCTAGTGTGGTGACCATGCTGATGTTACACCAGGTCACAATACTAGCTCTAGTGTGGTGACCATGTTGATGTTACACCAGGTCACAATACTAGCTCTAGTGTGGTGACCATGTTGATGTTACACCAGGTCACAATACTAGCTCTAGTGTGGTGACCATGTTGATGTTACACCAGGTCACAATACTAGCTCTAGTGTGGTGACCATGTTGATGTTACACCAGGTCACAATACTAGCTCTAGTGTGGTGACCATGTTGATGTTACACCAGGTCACAATACTAGCTCTAGTGTGTTGACCATGTTGGTGTTACACCAGGTCACAATACTAGCTCTAGTGGTGACCATGTTGATGTTACACCAGGTCACAATACTAGCTCTAGTGTGGTGACCATGCTGATGTTACACCAGGTCACAATACTAGCTCTAGTGTGGTGACCATGTTGATGTTACACCAGGTCACAATACTAGCTCTAGTGTGGTGACCATGTTGATGTTACACCAGGTCACAATACTAGCTCTAGTGTGGTGACCATGTTGGTGTTACACCAGGTCACAATACTAGCTCTAGTGGTGACCATGTTGATGTTACACCAGGTCACAATACTAGCTCTAGTGTGGTGACCATGCTGATGTTACACCAGGTCACAATACTAGCTCTAGTGTGGTGACCATGTTGATGTTACACCAGGTCACAATACTAGCTCTAGTGTGGTGACCATGCTGATGTTACACCAGGTCACAATACTAGCTCTAGTGTGGTGACCATGTTGATGTTACACCAGGTCACAATACTAGCTCTAGTGTGGTGACCATGTTGATGTTACACCAGGTCACAATACTAGCTCTAGTGTGGTGACCATGTTGGTGTCACACCAGGTCACAATACTAGCTCTAGTGTGGTGACCATGTTGGTGTCACACCAGGTCACAATACTAGCTCTAGTGGTGACCATGTTGATGTTACACCAGGTCACAATACTACCTCTAGTGGTGACCATGCTGATGTTACACCAGGTCAAAATACTAGCTCTAGTGGTGACCATGTTGGTGTTACACCAGGTCACAATACTAGCTCTAGTGTGGTGACCATGTTGGTGTCACACCAGGTCACAATACTAGCTCTAGTGTGGTGACCATGTTGGTGTTACACCAGGTCACAATACTAGCTCTAGTGGTGACCATGTTGATGTTACACCAGGTCACAATACTAGCTCTAGTGTGGTGACCATGTTGGTGTTACACCAGGTCACAATACTAGCTCTAGTGTGGTGACCATGCTGATGTAACACCAGGTCACAATACTAGCTCTAGTGGTGACCATGTTGATGTTACACCAGGTCACAATACTAGCTCTAGTGTGGTGACCATGTTGATGTTACACCAGGTCACAATACTAGCTCTAGTGGTGACCATGTTGATGTTACACCAGGTCACAATACTAGCTCTAGTGTGGTGACCATGTTGATGTTACACCAGGTCACAATACTAGCTCTAGTGGTGACCATGTTGATGTTACACCAGGTCACAATACTAGCTCTAGTGGTGACCATGTTGATGTTACACCAGGTCACAATACTAGCTCTAGTGGTGACCATGTTGGTGTTACACCAAGTCACAATACTAGCTCTAGTGTGGTGACCATGCTGATGTTACACCAGGTCACAATACTAGCTCTAGTGTGGTGATCATGTTGATGTTACAGCAGGTCACAATACTAGCTCTAGTGTGGTGACCATGCTGATGTTACACCAGGTCACAATACTAGCTCTAGTGTGGTGACCATGTTGATGTTACACCAGGTCACAATACTAGCTCTAGTGTGGTGACCATGTTGATGTTAAACCAGGTCACAATACTAGCTCTAGTGTGGTGACCATGTTGATGTTACACCAGGTCACAATACTAGCTCTAGTGTGGTGACCATGTTGATGTTACACCAGGTCACAATACTAGCTCTAGTGTGGTGACCATGTTGATGTTACACCAGGTCACAATACTAGCTCTAGTGTGTTGACCATGTTGGTGTTACACCAGGTCACAATACTAGCTCTAGTGGTGACCATGTTGATGTTACACCAGGTCACAATACTAGCTCTAGTGTGGTGACCATGCTGATGTTACACCAGGTCACAATACTAGCTCTAGTGTGGTGACCATGCTGATGTTACACCAGGTCACAATACTAGCTCTAGTGGTGACCATGTTGATGTTACAGCAGGTCACAATACTAGCTCTAGTGTGGTGACCATGCTGATGTCACACCAGGTCACAATACTAGCTCTAGTGTGGTGACCATGTTGGTGTTACACCAGGTCACAATACTAGCTCTAGTGGTGACCATGTTGATGTTACACCAGGTCACAATACTAGCTCTAGTGGTGACCATGTTGATGTTACACCAGGTCACAATACTAGCTCTAGTGGTGACCATGTTGATGTTACACCAGGTCACAATACTAGCTCTAGTGTGGTGACCATGTTGATGTTACACCAGGTCACAATACTAGCTCTAGTGTGGTGACCATGTTGATGTTACACCAGGTCACAATACTAGCTCTAGTGTGGTGACCATGTTGATGTCACACCAGGTCACAATACTGGCTCTAGTGTGGTGACCATGCTGATGTTACACCAGGTCACAATACTAGCTCTAGTGTGGTGACCATGTTGATGTCACACCAGGTCACAATACTAGCTCTAGTGGTGACCATGTTGATGTTACACCAGGTCACAATACTAGCTCTAGTGGTGACCATGTTGATGTTACAGCAGGTCACAATACTAGCTCTAGTGTGGTGACCATGCTGATGTCACACCAGGTCACAATACTAGCTCTAGTGTGGTGACCATGTTGGTGTTACACCAGGTCACAATACTAGCTCTAGTGGTGACCATGTTGATGTTACACCTGGTCACAATACTAGCTCTAGTGGTGACCATGTTGATGTTACACCAGGTCACAATACTAGCTCTAGTGGTGACCATGTTGATGTTACACCAGGTCACAATACTAGCTCTAGTGTGGTGACCATGTTGGTGTTACACCAGGTCACAATACTAGCTCTAGTGGTGACCATGTTGATGTTACACCAGGTCACAATACTAGCTCTAGTGTGGTGACCATGCTGATGTTACACCAGGTCACAATACTAGCTCTAGTGTGGTGACCATGTTGATGTTACACCAGGTCACAATACTAGCTCTAGTGTGGTGACCATGCTGATGTTACACCAGGTCACAATACTAGCTCTAGTGTGGTGACCATGTTGATGTTACACCAGGTCACAATACTAGCTCTAGTGTGGTGACCATGTTGATGTTACACCAGGTCACAATACTAGCTCTAGTGTGGTGACCATGTTGGTGTCACACCAGGTCACAATACTAGCTCTAGTGTGGTGACCATGTTGGTGTCACACCAGGTCACAATACTAGCTCTAGTGGTGACCATGTTGATGTTACACCAGGTCACAATACTACCTCTAGTGGTGACCATGTTGATGTTACACCAGGTCACAATACTAGCTCTAGTGGTGACCATGTTGATGTTACACCAGGTCACAATACTAGCTCTAGTGTGGTGACCATGTTGATGTTACACCAGGTCACAATACTAGCTCTAGTGGTGACCATGTTGATGTTACACCAGGTCACAATACTAGCTCTAGTGTGGTGACCATGTTGATGTTACACCAGGTCACAATACTAGCTCTAGTGTGGTGACCATGTTGATGTTACACCAGGTCACAATACTAGCTCTAGTGTGGTGACCATGCTGATGTTACACCAGGTCACAATACTAGCTCTAGTGGTGACCATGTTGATGTTACACCAGGTCACAATACTAGCTCTAGTGTGGTGACCATGCTGATGTTACACCAGGTCAAAATACTAGCTCTAGTGGTGACCATGTTGGTGTTACACCAGGTCACAATACTAGCTCTAGTGTGGTGACCATGTTGGTGTCACACCAGGTCACAATACTAGCTCTAGTGTGGTGACCATGTTGGTGTTACACCAGGTCACAATACTAGCTCTAGTGGTGACCATGTTGATGTTACACCAGGTCACAATACTAGCTCTAGTGTGGTGACCATGTTGGTGTTACACCAGGTCACAATACTAGCTCTAGTGTGGTGACCATGCTGATGTAACACCAGGTCACAATACTAGCTCTAGTGGTGACCATGTTGATGTTACACCAGGTCACAATACTAGCTCTAGTGTGGTGACCATGTTGATGTTACACCAGGTCACAATACTAGCTCTAGTGGTGACCATGTTGATGTTACACCAGGTCACAATACTAGCTCTAGTGTGGTGACCATGTTGATGTTACACCAGGTCACAATACTAGCTCTAGTGGTGACCATGTTGATGTTACACCAGGTCACAATACTAGCTCTAGTGGTGACCATGTTGATGTTACACCAGGTCACAATACTAGCTCTAGTGGTGACCATGTTGGTGTTACACCAAGTCACAATACTAGCTCTAGTGTGGTGACCATGCTGATGTTACACCAGGTCACAATACTAGCTCTAGTGTGGTGATCATGTTGATGTTACAGCAGGTCACAATACTAGCTCTAGTGTGGTGACCATGCTGATGTTACACCAGGTCACAATACTAGCTCTAGTGTGGTGACCATGTTGATGTTACACCAGGTCACAATACTAGCTCTAGTGTGGTGACCATGTTGATGTTAAACCAGGTCACAATACTAGCTCTAGTGTGGTGACCATGTTGATGTTACACCAGGTCACAATACTAGCTCTAGTGTGGTGACCATGTTGATGTTACACCAGGTCACAATACTAGCTCTAGTGTGGTGACCATGTTGATGTTACACCAGGTCACAATACTAGCTCTAGTGTGTTGACCATGTTGGTGTTACACCAGGTCACAATACTAGCTCTAGTGGTGACCATGTTGATGTTACACCAGGTCACAATACTAGCTCTAGTGTGGTGACCATGCTGATGTTACACCAGGTCACAATACTAGCTCTAGTGTGGTGACCATGCTGATGTTACACCAGGTCACAATACTAGCTCTAGTGGTGACCATGTTGATGTTACAGCAGGTCACAATACTAGCTCTAGTGTGGTGACCATGCTGATGTCACACCAGGTCACAATACTAGCTCTAGTGTGGTGACCATGTTGGTGTTACACCAGGTCACAATACTAGCTCTAGTGGTGACCATGTTGATGTTACACCAGGTCACAATACTAGCTCTAGTGGTGACCATGTTGATGTTACACCAGGTCACAATACTAGCTCTAGTGGTGACCATGTTGATGTTACACCAGGTCACAATACTAGCTCTAGTGTGGTGACCATGTTGATGTTACACCAGGTCACAATACTAGCTCTAGTGTGGTGACCATGTTGATGTTACACCAGGTCACAATACTAGCTCTAGTGTGGTGACCATGTTGATGTCACACCAGGTCACAATACTGGCTCTAGTGTGGTGACCATGCTGATGTTACACCAGGTCACAATACTAGCTCTAGTGTGGTGACCATGTTGATGTCACACCAGGTCACAATACTAGCTCTAGTGGTGACCATGTTGATGTTACACCAGGTCACAATACTAGCTCTAGTGGTGACCATGTTGATGTTACAGCAGGTCACAATACTAGCTCTAGTGTGGTGACCATGCTGATGTCACACCAGGTCACAATACTAGCTCTAGTGTGGTGACCATGTTGGTGTTACACCAGGTCACAATACTAGCTCTAGTGGTGACCATGTTGATGTTACACCTGGTCACAATACTAGCTCTAGTGGTGACCATGTTGATGTTACACCAGGTCACAATACTAGCTCTAGTGGTGACCATGTTGATGTTACACCAGGTCACAATACTAGCTCTAGTGTGGTGACCATGTTGATGTTACACCAGGTCACAATACTAGCTCTAGTGTGGTGACCATGTTGATGTTACACCAGGTCACAATACTAGCTCTAGTGTGGTGACCATGTTGATGTCACACCAGGTCACAATACTGGCTCTAGTGTGGTGACCATGCTGATGTTACACCAGGTCACAATACTAGCTCTAGTGTGGTGACCATGTTGATGTCACACCAGGTCACAATACTAGCTCTAGTGTGGTGACCATGCTGATGTTACACCAGGTCACAATACTAGCTCTAGTGTGGTGACCATGTTGGTGTTGTACCAGGGCAGCACAGGTCAGCAACAGCAACATTGACAAAGCACATACTTTCATCCACCATGTTATATGGAGGACTCTTTTAATGAAATACCATGCCATACGTTTTCTGTTGGGGACATCATTTGCATTTTATATTACAATATGGTGATAATACTGTATCGTGTTTATATTACAATATGGTGATGATACTGTATCGTGTTTATATTACAATATGGTGATGATACTGTATCGTGTTTATATTACAATATATGGTGATGATACTGTATCATGTTTATATTACAATATGGTGATGATACTGTATCATGTTTATATTACAATATGGTGATGATACTGTATCGTGGAGCCTCTGGAGACTCAGTACAGGGTCACGACAGGGAGGGTTTACTGGGTTTGCTAAGGTGTCTGGTACGGTGTCTGGTACGGTGTCTGGTACGGTGTCTGGTACGGGGTCTGGTACGGGGTCTGGTACGGTGTCTGGTACGGTGTCTGGTACGGTGTCTGGTACGGGGTCTGGTACGGGGTCTGGTACGGTGTCTGGTACGGTGTCTGGTACGGGGTCTGGTACGGTGTCTGGTACGGGGTCTGGTACGGGGTCTGGTACGGTGTCTGGTACGGTGTCTGGTACGGTGTCTGGTACGGTGTCTGGTACAGGGTCTGGTACGGTGTCTGGTACGGTGTCTGGTACGGTCATCTTACCGGACGTATTCAGCAAGTTCCGCCACTTTGGTGCTTCTGGTCTTGATCATCTGAGAAGGAGACAGAAACCAACACGTCACCAGACCATTCACAATTATGGATTCTTATGATCAGTTCATCTGCTGATGTGAGAGAGAGAGAGAGAGAGAGAGAGAGAGAGAGATGTAATAGGTTTGAGTTTGAGCTTCCTAAGATGCCGTAGGTGATGATGTCACACGAGCATTAAGGCAGGAGAACTATGTGAGAATGCTATTCATCGACTACAGCTCAGCATTCAATACCATAGTCCCCTCCAAACTCGTAGCCAAGCTCAGGGGCTTGAACTATGACCTCAGCCAGTGGGTCTTGGACTACCTGACAGGAAGACCCCAGGTGGTGAGAGCAGGCAACTGCACCTTCTGCACCGTAGCAGACTACAAAGAGTGACACGTTCAGCCGAACGCACAATTGGAGGGGGGCTTCCCACCCTCCAGAACATTTACAACAAGCGGTGCAGGGGGAAGGCTAAGAGAATTATTAAGGACTCGAGCCACCCGAACAACTGCCTCTTTGAACTGCTGCGGTCAGGCAAGCGATACCGGAGTCTTAAGGCGAGCACAGAAAGACTCAGAAGAAGCTTCTATCCCCAGGCCATCAGGCTGCTAAACGAACAATAAACAATATGCAACAACCATCAAATGCACACAGCACACACACCCACACGCACACTCACTTAAACAAACAACACACTGCAGCACCCACTCTCCACACTTTAGATCACACAAACACACTTTATATTTATTGATAAAGGATTTGCACTACAACTCGTACACCTACTGTAAATTGTACCTAAATTGCACCTCATCCCATTTCTGCCTTGCACTATATAGTATTGTATATTAGTACACTGCATAGTATTGTGTATTGTATATTATATGGTAACTCAGTTACGTCTATTCTGCATCGAACATTGTACATATGTCTATACTGAACACTGTGACCTAATTTTTTTACTTCTAATTTACATACTATACTATGTTATTTTATTTCATACTTATCTTATCTTGTCTTGCACAGTCTCTGGAGCGTAACAGTAAGAAGCATTTTGTATAAAAGTATTCTGTACTTCTGTATGACAACTATTAAAGAAACTTGAAACTTGAAAAACTCCTCATCCATCACTCTCAACACAGGGGCCCCCCAGGGCTGTGTTCTGAGCCCCCTCCTCTACTCGCTGTACACGCATGACTGTGTGGCACAGCGGAACAACAACACAAGTTGCTGACAACACAGTCGTGGTGGGCCTGATCTCTGCAAACGACGAGAGGGCCTACCTGGAAGAGGTAGAGCACCTGGCGCGGTGGTGTCGGGAGAACAGCCTCTCCCTGAACGTTAGCAAAACGAAAGAGATGATTGTGGACTTTAGGATATCGGGGGCCAGGGACTACAGCCCCCTCAGCATCGACGGGGCACCGGTTGAGAGAGTGAACAGTTTCAAGTACCTCGGAGCCCACATATCCGAGGAATTGACATGGACCACACACATTGACAGTGTAGTGAAGAAGGCATGGTAACACCTCTACTTCCTTAGGCGCCTAAGGAAGTTCAAAGTGAGTCAGAAGATCCTCAAGAACTTCTACTTGTGCACAATAGAGAGCATCCTGACTGGTAACATCACCTCCTGGTTTGGGAATAGCACCGCACAAGACCGCAGCAGACTACAGAGAGTGGCCCGTTCAGCCGAACGCACAATTGGAGGTGGGCTTCCCACTCTCCAGGACATTTATAACAAGCGTTGCGGGGCCAAGGCTAAGAGAATAATCAAAGACTCTAGTCACCCAAACAACTGCCTCTTTGAACTGCTGCGGTCAGGCAAGTGCTACCGGAGTCTCATGGCCAGTACAGAGACTCAGAAGGAGCTTCTATCCCCAGGCCATCAGGATGCTCAATGACAATGACACTATGTAACAAACCATCATCTACACTCACTGCACACACATCCCCATGTACACACTCACTTTAAACAAACACTCACCTTACTCACTTTAGACACTTTAACACACTTTATATTTATCTATTATTAAAGAGATTTGCACTACATTCATACCTCATTTGCACCCTGCCCTAAATTTTGTACCTCATCTAATTTCTGCTTTGTACATCACTGTTACTCATTTTACTCTGTATTGTATATTGTATATTGACTGAACATTCCTTTATTTACTTACTTCTTAATTAATAAATTTTTACTTACTTTCTTGTACTGTATGTAGCACACTCTCAGGGGCTCATACAGAAACAAGCATTTCATCATAAACTATTCTGTATTTTGTTGTGACAAATAATAAACAAACTTGAAACTTGAAAGGTCTACTGTCATAAGAGAGAGAGATGATTCAGGTCTACTGTCATGATAGCGATATATAGAAATATTATTCAGGTCTGCTGTCATGCGAGAAGGAGAGAGAAAAAGAAAGAGATAGAGAAACTCACCAGAAGCACCTCACTATCCTCCTCGATCTTCCCCTGCCATTCATATCTAAGAAGTACATGAGGAATAAAGAGGAAGAAAACACAAAACTAAAATACTGGTACTTACACGTATTACTTACTTAATACATATTACTACACGTATTACTTACTTAATACTTATTACTACACTTATTACTTACTTAATACTTATTACTACACTTTTAGCTTTTCACTTAAACCTGCACTATGGAACCTTTTTTCATGAAAAAAAAAAATAAACATTGCTTCTTCAGCAAGCTAAATCACAAAGAGAAAGCCCTCCCAGCAATGAGGGTTTTAACACTTTGAGTGCCGGGACACGTCTTTTCACGTCTTTGCTGGCCATGCTAAAGTTGCCGGGGGACGCTGTACAGCGTCCTTATATCAATATTTCAAAAATCTGCGATCGGATTCATAATGTCCCTCCGCTGGCCTGAGATCCACCAGCAGGACCCACTGAGCTCTCTGGCGGTTCAGGAGCGCCATCTGGTGGCCGATCGGCGCAATCGCCAAAACAGGATGTTGAATAGAGGTTGTCATGACGACCGTAGTACTTCCGGGCGCTCGCTATGGTTCATGTGACTCTGGCTGGTCACGCTACACGGTGATCGATTGCTAATAACTCGATAAACAACATGATTTGGACGTATATACCATTATACAAGCTGGAGATGGACCGGGTAAAAATATATCCCATAATGATAAAATTTCTACTCGACGATGATCGCCCAACGGCGCGCGGAGACTGGGGTGAGTTTCAGCGTGTAACGTTACCTTCTTCGATAATAACTGATATTATCAACATTTGACCCACATTAGATGATTGGTATAACGCTGCCCACGGAATTATAAACGCCCCCTCGCCCATCCGGTCAACATCAGATGACGTGTAGTAACTTCTAGAAGTACGTCTAGTTGGAATTTTTTATATAGCGCTGATTGCCATCAAACTGTATTTCATCATCAATATAATGCATTTGGGGCTATATATCACGTTCTGGAGAAAGCTGCAGAAAGAGATGAAAACATACTTATACATTAGACCATACTTTACTATGAATATGTGAATGAAAAAGTTTAACGTTGCTACACAATGAACAATACATATAGGACTTTGAATGGGCCCTAATAATGGCAATGTAGCAATAGAATTTAAAAAGTTATAGCCCTGCAAAGAAGGGGACTTTCTCCATAGACAAATAGCGCTGGCAATCTATGGTATATCATTAATTTAACCTTAGGCAACCAAAGTGTTAACAAGACTCAAGACTTTTTAAATACCACTTAGAGCTAAATGTAATACCAATTTTTAGATGTGAATTAATGTTAATGTTAGTGTTAGATACAAAAGCTTTATGCGTTCCTGATCTTTGGTTAATTAACTTACACAGACGTGATGGCGGGGACAATGTTGACACAAGCAGCCAGCTTCTTCTCCACTATGCCTCTGTAAGGACAGAATCAATCAACCAGATATACGTCAGCGTGAATGTGCATAAGTGAATGAGGAGAGTGATTTTGTGTTTCTGTGTATTTATGGAGTGCGGAGTTCAGTTGTGCTTTAGAGATGCATAGCCTATGGTAAGACTGCTGCAATCTCAAAAACATTCACAATCGTACATTACTCCCCATCAAACCACAACTACGGTTCCAAGTAGAACCACAGTCCACATGGCCAGAGTCTATGGTGCAACACTCTGTGGTGACAACTATTTAGTGAGACAGAGAAGATAACTTCAAACATAGGACAAGAGAGTATGTAGTGGTCATATAACCTGACCAGTTATTTAGTCAAAAAGAGTACACGATAGTATGTAGTGGTCATATCACCTGGCCTGTTATTTTGTCAAAGAGGACACGATAATATGTAGTGGTCATATCATATCACCTGGCCAGTTCTTTAGCCACAGTTTCATTGGGACAGGTGACGAAGGCTGCAGAGTGTGTACCCGATGTGTACGTCTCGGAGGCCATGGTAAACGCTCGCAATCCCACAGTCCTCAGCACCTGGTACATCAACGCACTCAGGAGCACCGTCTGGGGAGAGGGAGGCAATGTTGTCATGGAAACAAGAGGCAGCGTGAATCGGAGCCAAAGACAGGAAAGTGGTTATGTCCAAACTGACTGAGCTTAGCTGAGCCCAGTACACCAGGGCTACTTAGCGGCGCAAAGCAAAACCAGGACTTGCACTCACCACAGCCACTGGTTTCAGAAATCCACCTTGTAACTCTGCACGGGGAAGTCCAATGCACATTGCCTGTGCAAGGCAAATAACATCAGATTAGATTATAATGTACTAGTGTCATTATACAGCACAAGTGCAGTACAACGAAAATAAGTTGTTTTCAAATGCGAGAGTGCAAATGTAACAGTAAAGTGCAGTAGTAATATACAATGCACATTATATCCAATGTACTGGATATAAAAATATATAAATGAATACTACTGAGTAATAGTGCTAATCAGATGTATGTACAGAGTTGTAGTATTAATATGTACAGTGATACAGGTAAGACAGTATAAGTCATACTGGCCAGCAGTGTAACTAGTAAGAATAGGTAAGGGATACTACAGATATATAGGGCCTAGTATCTACAGATATGTATAAAAGGCCAGTATTATGCAGGTATGTATACCTGTACAGATGTGGATATATATAGGTATGTTACATACACGGTATACAGCATTATTGTACACATGCTATGCTATCTAGCTTCCATGCTGCATGACTGCAAAATATAACCAGCAACTTGAAATGATGGGCTAATATGAAAAAGACGAAACTACAAAACACCCATGCATAAACTGTGTCGTTGACGGTAGTGACCACGATTAATTGAAAATGGGGGACCCTGATGTAAACAAGACGAAAGTCTTTCTCTGGTCTGCATCCCCTTAACAATTGTATGTGTTGAGCTGTACTGTACTGTACCCATTCTGCAATCTGTTAATAAAGTTTTCAATCAATCAATCAAACCACCTCTTGCGTGAGTGTATGATATTAATGTCAACGTTAGCTAACTGAAGTTACTCGCGAAAACTTGGCCACGTTTATATTCAAAGTGCGTCCGTGACAGCAAGACACGAGAACAGCGGAGTACAAGCTTTGTTTAAAAATAAAAGCAGGGTAAAACGATACACTTTTACGGTTACCTTTTCAAAGCTGTCTTGTACTACAGAACGCGACCGTGCCCAGGATACCGTAAAGTGGTGGGTGGGTGTTTGTAAAACTGTCGTAAATGCAGACCAATTGAAAAGGCTTTATTTCGTTGGAGTATGGCTGTATTTTGCATTATGCATTTGAAGGTTGAAGGCGCTCCAGCTCCATGGTTTATTTTCCTCTGATTATAAGGAGACCAACACACTTTTACAATTCCTTACCACAGATAGCAGCAATAGGCTTAGAATTCGAATTTTAAAAAGAGTGGTATATCATAGACATAGAAATAAAATAATGCATGACTTATTCTGTATCTGTGGGTGTTATCTTGTAGACTTGATTGATTGATTGAATTGATTGATTGATTGATTGAAAACTTTATTAACAGATTGCAGAATGGGTACAATACAGTACAGCTCAATACACACAATTGTTAAGGGGATGCAGACCAGAGAAAGACTTTCGTCTTGTTTCCACCAGGGTCCCCCATTTTCAATTCATCAGGACATATATGACATACATGACATACAGATAGTCAGTACTGCTACATCTATACATTTATGACATACCAGATTTGCAAATACAGTACTGTTTGTGATACAGAAGGAGTCAAGAAAAGGGAGTATATACATTTGACGTAGAAACTGTACATTGGAGGAGGTTGGGTGGGGGGGGTTGGGTACACTGGGATATTGACAACCATACTGGGTAATTTACATTGGAGGTGGTTGGGGGGGGGGGGGGCACACTGTATAGACAAGCAAAACTGTACATTGAGGGGGGGGAGACTCTGTACAAACAAACAAAATTGTACATTGGACTATTGACAAAACCATACTAGGTAAATGACTGTACATTGGAGGGGGTTGGGTTAGGATATTTACAGGGGCCAGTGTTGAATTGCAGTCTCCCGTAGGTGTCTCTTGAGAGAGGTTTTGAAAGTGGGTAGTGATCCACATTCCTTTACAGCTTTGGGTAGGGCGTTCCACATTGATGTGGCATAATTGCGAAACGTGTTTAGTCCCTTATTAGAGCCGAATCTGGGTTTAACATGATTTGTGGAGCTCCCTCTGGTGTTGTGATCGTGGTATTCACTGACCTTTGGGAAGTATTTTGCCATGTACATGGGTACCTTGGTCGAGTAGTGTATCTTGTAGACCAGGCCCATTGCAAGTTGCTGTACTCTGTCATCTACTCTAAGCCATCCTAGGTTGTCAAAGTGGGCAGGGGTGAGGTGGGTTCTAGGAGTAAGGTCAAGCAGTAGTCTGACCAGTTTGTTTTGAGATGTTTGTAATTTTGTTTTTAGCGCCTTTGAGGTGCTTTGGTACCATGAGGTGCAAGCATAGTCGTAGTACCCCTGAATGAGTGCTCCTGCCAGAGTCTTCAGGGTATTCTTGTTTACCAGAGAGGAGATCCGGTACAAGAATCGAGTTCGTTGGTTGACTTTTTTTATTACATTGGATGCCATTTTGTCACAGGAGAGATTAGCCTCTAGGATGGAACCCAGGTAGGTAATTTCATCTTTCCTTGTGACAATATTGTCACCCACTGTAACTGAGAAGCCGTCGGTCTTGCTGAGTTTGTTATTTGAACCGAAGAGAATGGACTCTGTTTTGCCCATGTGTAATGATAGTTTGTTATCAGCGAGCCATATGCAGATTCTGCCTAGTTCCGAGCTGAGGGTTTTTTCAACCTGTAACTTGTTCTTGTCAGAGACCAGCAGGGCTGAGTCGTCCGCAAACAGGAACAAGTTGCAGTCACAAGCTGACGACATGTCATTTGCATAAATTAGGAACAGTAGCGGTCCTAGTATGCTTCCTTGTGGAACACCACAGCTCACTGTGAGAGGGGGGGATAGGGTACCGTTTACCTCCACCATCTGTTCCCTCCCCTCAAGGTAGGATTGCATCCAGCTCACTGATAGACTATCAAAACCAATTGCTTTTAGCTTGTCAATCAGAATGGAGTGATTGACCGTGTCAAAGGCCTTTTGTAGGTCCAGCATGACCATGCCGCAGTATTTGCCTGCGTCCACCTCTTGTTTGATGTGGTCATTCAAATAGAGAAGGCATGTGTCAGTGGAGTGGGATGTTCTGAAGCCAGATTGGAATTCGTAGATTAGATTTTTTTCCGCTAGGTACTTTTCGACCTGTTCGTAGACTATTTTTTCCATGACTTTCGAGATGGAGGTGAGAATAGAAACAGGGCGGTAGTTGCCTGGGTCTAATTTGCTGCCCTTTTTGTGCAGAGGGGTCACCCTAGCAATTTTGAAGTCCTTGGGGACGTGTCCCTGTTTTATGGAGAGGTTTATTATGTGTGTGATGATTGGGGTGATGGCGGCTGCTGAGTCTCTGAGGAATTTGGAGGGGATGTTGTCATGGCCAGTGGCCTTGTTAGGTTGGAGGGCGCTCAGTTTATTGAGTACCTCATCTGTTGTTACCATTTCCAGCTTGAAGTCGTCCTTGCGGACCCCTAGGTTTTTGTAGTAAGCTACTATGTGTTCTACCCCATAAAGCCCTGAGTGGGAGGGTAGTTTGTTTACCAGTGTTGTGGCTATGTTTGTGAATGAGTCACAAACTAAATAACCAACAGAAAAGGGCTGAGGTGCCATGCCTATTATTATTTTTTTGTTTTGTTAAAGCACTTGATAAGACACAAGAGAGATGCACCTACCTGGGCATGATGAGCCATTATCTGCATCCCTATAGTTTCCATGATTTTTGCGAGCAATTGTATGACATACAATTGCAATTAGCCTACACACACCCACCCACCCACACACACACACACACACACACACACACACACACACACACACACACACACACACACACACACACACACACACACACACACACACACACACACACACACACCAATAACACCATATGTCCCACAACAATTAACAATTAAAAACAATTTAATTATAATAATTCATAATAATAATAATAACGATAATAATAATATCGTAAATAAATACATTGGAACACAAATCACAGAAGACACAATGGGTTATCATAAATGAAGTTGAGGTCAACATGATTTTTTTTTAATAATGATCCCAAATCATCAAGTACCAGCTAAGCACCAATGTAGCCGTGCACAGAGTGGAACTTGCAATAGTATTGATCACCCACTGGATGGCAGCTTTGGTACATTAGTCAAGATGAAGCCTTGCTTTATCAACGTTACCGGTATCACACATGCAGTCTCTCGGCCTATATGAATTGAAAATGGGGGACCCTGATGGAAACAAGACAAACGTCTTTCTCAGGTCTGCATCCCCTTAACAATTGTATGTATTGAGCCGTACTGTATTGTACCCATTCTGCAATCTGTTAAATAAAGTTTTCATTCATTCATTCATTCTCGCGCTCTTTTTCTCTCTCACACACACACACACACACACACACACACACACACACACACACACACACACACACACACACACACACACACACACACACACACACACACACACACACACACACACACACACATTTAAATGTTACTGTAGCA
>NC_140171.1:97858275-97973275 GCF_963971535.1 Notolepis coatsorum
ACGAAAAACCCCATTGGTTTAAACAGAATTAATAGGAAAAAAAAATTATAATATTTTCTTTTATTAAAAATAAAAAATTCAAATGTTGATTTAGACTTCGAATGCCAACGTAACAAACAAAGGTTAGAACGTTCGAACGTTTGGGCTCAGCCCTAGTCCGGGTCTGCTTCTACATCTGGTCCCGGCCCCACGTCTGGTCCTGCCTCCACGTCCGGGTCTGCTTCTACTTCTGGTCCCGGCTCTACGTCCGGGTCTGCTTCTACGTCTGGTCCCGGCTCTACGTCTGGGCCTGCTTCTACGTCTGGTCCCGGTCCCACGTCTGGTCCTGCCCCTACGTCCGGGTCTGCTTCTACATCTGGTCCCGGCCCTACGTCTGGTCCTGCTTCTACGTCCGTGTCTGCTTCTACGTCTGGTCCCGGCTCTACGTCTGGTCCCGGCCCCACGTCTGGTCCTGCCTCTACGTCCGGGTCTGATTCTCTGTCTGGTCCTGGCCCCACGGCTGGTCCTGCCTCTACGTCCGGGTCTGATTCTACGTCTGGTCCCGGCCCCACGTCTGGTCCTGCCTCTACGTCCGGGTCTGATTCTACGTTTGGTCCCGGCCCGACGTCTGGTCCTGCCTCTACATCCGGGTCTGCTTCTACGTCTGGTCCCTGCTCTATGTCTGGTCCCGGCTCTACGTCTGGTCCCGGCTCTACGTCTGGTCCCGGCTCTACGTCTGGTCCCGGCTTTACGTCTGGTCCCGGCCCCACATCTGGTCCTGCCTCTACATCCGAGTCTGCTTCTACGTCTGGTCCCGGCTCCGCATCTGGTCCTGCCTCTACGCCGAGGCCCACGTCTGGGTCGTCCCGAGGTTTGCGCCTGGATAGACTCCCGTCCGGGGTCCTGCTCCGGGGGTCTTTCCCGTGCCAGCTTGGCTGCGCCTTTTATGTTCCGTGCTTTCGTGTATCTCCTTTGTTACTCCCTTGCAAGTATAAGCATTATTGTTCCTCACTCCGTCAACTCTTGCCTCGTCTCTCTACTCGCCTCTGTCCTGCGTTTGGGACCACACTCTCCACACCTCACCAGATCATAACAGGGCGACTCTTGCTTTTGCCATGATTAAAGATTAAAGAATTAAAGAATTTTCAGTATTGGTCATTTCTAAGTAGGTCACAGTACCATATCCTGTCTCACTTGCATCACAGAAGTGATGAAGTTGGGCTGACTTGATCTTTCCAAATTATTTAGATCTAATACATCTTGGAATGTTGAAATTCTCCATTTGTTGTAGTCCAGTGAGCCATTTATGCCATGATTGACAGTAAGCCTCTGGAATCCTGTTGCCCCATCCATAATTCAGTTGACATAACTGTTGCAAGATGTATTTTGCAGAGAATATGAACGGAGCTAAGAACCCCAGAGGGTTTTACACTGAACTTACAGTGGAAAGGATTCCTCTTCTTGTGTAGGGTTGATTTTTCATGTTCACTTGGATTCTGAATGTATCTTCCTCAACATTCCACTGCACTCCAAGGGCTTGTTCAACCGGTAGGTGCTTCTGATCCAAGTCAATATATTTTACCTCTGTGGCTCGCTCTTCCTCTGGAATAGAGGCCAGCACTGTGCGGCTGTTGCTTAGCCATTTGATCAGGTGGAAACCTCCTTGAGCACACAGGGTTCTTAATTCTCTAGATCAGGGGTCAGCAACCTTTTTGACATGGAGTGCCTGTTTGAAATATAGTTGTAACTAGTGTGCCTCAACAATATTCCATGCATCGTAATATTTCTTTCTCATAATCAGGTCTTTTTAATGATAATTTTTACATTATTACATCATTATTGTTATTGTTATTATTAACAATATTATTATGATGGTTGTATCAACCCTAAATCTGAGTTGGGGGGGGGGGGGGGGGGGAATGCAATGCAGACAAACAGCTGCATAAAGTGCGACCATTTCACTCACATTTGCCCATTCATTTTTGGACACATCACACACCATCGGTGTGTGTACTGTACGTGTGCTGTCATAGCTCCACCTACAGGCCTAATGGAGAACACCAGGAGAACACCAGGATGTGAATGGAGGGTGAATGTGAGGTATATCGTGTAAATAAGTTTTGATTGATCGCAAGACTACACTGTAAAAAGAAAATAATAATAAGTTACCAGAACTTAAAAATATTGAGTTCAGTTACTGTGCATTAAGGTTTTCAGTTTTCAATCCATAATAAGTTAACAGAAAAATAAGTACACAACCACATTATTTCAACCTAATAAAACCATGTTTATTGTCATTGTTTTAAGAACACAAGTTGATTTGGTAATACTCACATTTTGAGTTAAAAAAATTGCTTTTAACATGTGCAATGTTCAATGAAATAGAAACATAAATAATAAAATTTGTTTTGATTAATCCCACTGGTCACAATGGTGACCGTAATAATGTTTTTGTTATAAGGCTCTGCAAATGTTACTGAATGATGTAGCAATGTATTTCCAGCTAAATTGAAATAATAAACAAATAAAGGGTCTCAATTAAATATGTAGTAGTAAAAAGAACCTGTGGGAGGATGTAAACAAGATAAATGCGACAACAGTGCAAAATATTTCACTATAATATTTAAAAGCAAAAAAAAAAAAGCAAAAAAAAACATTTTAATATTTTTTTTTAATGCTGCCCCCTGTGCCTATGAAAATGCCCCCGCATGCCTATGCAGGCACGCGTGCCTAGGGTTGCCTACCCCTGCTCTAGATAGTGCTATGCAGTCCTTCTCACTTGGCACAGACTTAAGACAATCATCAACAAAGAATTTTTCTTTAACAGTGTTAACTGCCACTGCTGAGAATGTATCCGTATTATCTTCAGCAGTCCTCACAGCCTAACGTAAGGTTATCCTATAACCCTAGTTATATGATACTGGCTGAGTGTCCCGCTCTGCCTACCCCTTATCTGCACGCACCTAGTGTGCTCCGGGGAACAAAACAAATGCACCCACTTGCACGTGACCACGCCACTCCCATGCATCCTATATTACGCCGGAAGTGGTCACGCCTCACCCTTTCCCGTTCGATTTCCATAAGCGGAAAACATCCAAGGGACCTCAGGGCGCTAAGAGCGGGTTTGGTGGCCTGGGGCTCGCGGGACGGTGGTCTGGGGCTCGCGGGATGGTGGTCTGGGGCTCGCGGGACGGTGGCCTGGGGCTCGCGGGACGGTGGTCTGGGGCTCGCGGGATGGTGGCCTGGGGCTCGCAGGACGGTCCACACACCGCTATCAGTGTTCGTCTTCCCCGCCAATGAAGTATTCACCCAAAGACCCAATACCGTGGCAACAACTACCGCACTACCGGTAGAATAAGTGCCGAGAACCGTGGGAAGTGATGCAAACTGTCTTGTTGTGTTTTGAACATTTATGTTGTGTTGATGGAATTACTTTAATATAGAGAGATGAAAACAATACGTTATTTCAATTGATATGAATTGGATAATGCTAGCAGGCTGCAGGCTGTTAGAGGTTAGAGGCAGAACTAGCGTAATGCGCTGTTTGGGCGTAGAGAGAGCGTACGTCAGTGGCCAATCAGATCACGCAAACCGAATACGGAAGTGCAACTCCGTTAGGGAAAATATACACGCGTCGTCCCCCATCCCGTGAGGGAGGCGTCGGTGAAGACCGTGACGTGTGACAGCCTGCTGCCCATGGGGATCCCACTGGTGAGGGCCCCAGGCCCTCCCCAGAGGGCCAGGTCCCCCAGTACTGACATGGGAACCTTCAGCCGCTTCCACTTGTCTCTCACCGGGTCTATTTCCATACTGGGAAACCACCTCTGTATCCTCCTCATGAAGAGGAGGCCAAGAGGGACCACAGAGTGAGCAGATGCCATCATACCGAGCAGGCGCATCAAGGACAGCGCCGTAACCGTCCTAGGATGGAACCTCCCGAGCGCGCCGAGAACATCCACTCGCCGCCGCTCTGAGAGGGATGCCCATATAGACCTTGAGCTTAGATATAAGCCCAAGTACTCCACCCGTTGACTGGGAAGAGGAGTACTCTACTTCCAGTTTACAGCAAAACCCAGGCTGGTGAGGAATTCCACCACCTGCCTGGTATGAGACCTGGCGATCTTCTCTGACCGGCCGAGGACCAGAATGTCGTCCAGGGTAGAAAAAAATTCGTATCCCCTGACGACGCAGAGGCCCCAGCGCGGTTTCCACGCACTTGGTGAAGATGCGAGGAGCCAGAGAGTAGCCAAACGGCAGCCTCTGGTACTCGTACGCTAAGCCCTGAAAAGGAAGCGTAGGTATGTCCTAGGAGGGAAGATCGGGATGCGCATCCTACAGGTCTATGGAGGTGAACCAGTCCCCCACCTGACAGCGCTTAACAGGTGGGTGATGGTCAACATTCTGAACCTTCCATGGGACATGTCCAGTATGGGTCTGACACCCCCCCCCCGATTTCTCGGGCACCAGAGAATATCGGGAGGAAACGCTGCTCATTGCGTCCTCCCATAGGACCACGACGACGGCCTGCTTCGCCGCCAGAGAACGAATCTCCTTGGCCAGGGCTGTCACTGCCGCAGACTCTGATAATAGAGTCTGTACCAAACCCAAAAACGGAGGGCGGGGTTGTGTAAACTGTAACATAAGCACCGCCCTCAGTGTTCGCTCCATCCACACCACTGCAGCCATACGTGGTAAAATTCCAAAGCGCCCCCGCCCCCCACCGCCAACTGCCGCTGGTCCGCTAGGAATCGTACATAGGTGGCCCGGTCCCTCCCGCTGTGCATTGTCAACCCTGGTCTCGCCAACCGCGCGAGCAGGGTGTCTCGTGGAGCCGGGATATCGCACCCTGACTCTACCAACGAGGCAATCGCACCCAAGGGGGGGACCCCGACAGAAGGGCCGGTCTGATACGGGGGGAGCGGCCATCACCCCTGGTGACATAGGCTCCTCAGCTGAGCATCTTCCTGGCTTAGCTTGCTGAGGACAGCCTTCTGTGCAGCTGGACATGCATGGTGTGTGGTCCTCACACTGCCCGATAGGGTGGGTCTCTACACACCGTAGCCCTGTAGTGATATTACTACCACCCAAATTACGCATGCCTGCGGGATCGGAAGTCCAGACGGGGGAGGCACTAACGTAATACTCGGCCTGGCGAGGGCGGGGCTGGGGGGAACCCACACTGCGACCTCCTGGGCCTAGAGTTCCCCCTCTGACAAAAGATTTTTGATACAGGGAACCCTGCTCCGTCGACAGATACAACACCAGGCTCACCAAACACAGAAGCAGGACGTGTGGTGTGGGAGCCGCTTGACAGCACAGCATTCTCATAGACAGACCCAGGCCTAGCTAGCAACTGGGTGTCAGCCCCTGTCTCCATGAGAGGCAAAATGTGGGGCCGCTTGTGCTTCACTGGAAGAATGCGGCCCGCAGCCAAAGGGAACAAATCAGAGCCCAGTGTCCCGTAGTGTAGCGGGGCGGAGTAACCGGAGAGCGTGCTAGACACAGCTAGATGGCAACGTTTTTTTAGGGCGTGCCCATCTAATATAGCCGATCCCTCAGGCCGCCGAGGCTATCGGCCTTGTGATCACCTGTTTTCTTTGTGTCCAGGTTATCTCAGGCGGGGGAAACATGGCCGCTGCCCGGGGGCCTCGCCGCAGCCACTGGCTGCGCAGTGTGGGGCGGCATGGAGCCCAGGTCAAATACTGCCCGCACCTCCGTGGACAGACCAAGGACCACCCGCGGACAGGGGAGCCCTGAGGAGGAGACCCCTTCCCTCCTCAAGGGGAGATTTCTCCAACAGATGATGCCTGTGAACAACCGTTGACAGCATCCTAGCCCTCCCTGCGGTTATAGCTTGCGGCTAGGTCAAAAGCTGAATAACCTCAAAACCTTGCACGATGGTTTTGACGTCGGCTGGCCCTAAGGCCCCACCACCCGACACCATTTTTGACAGAAAAGCAGCCAATTGAGCAATGTTGTCAGTTGTTGCTAAATTCTGTACCGTGGCGGTATAAGCTTCATCAGCCCACCAGCCACCTGCCGGGCCGACTCGCCTCATGGCGTCGGCCGGGCGAGACACCGTCTCACCATGTCAGGGCAAAGGACTGATGCCACCTGCTTCACTAAGCACGGAACACCAGTGGTGGCTGCTGACCAAAGTCTACTAATAGTGAAGCACTGCTCCACCAGTAGTGAATGAATGAATGAATGAAAACTTTATTTAACAGATTGCAGAATGGGTACAATACAGTACGGCTCAATACATACAATTGTTAAGGGGATGCAGACCTGAGAAAGACGTTTGTCTTGTTTCCATCAGGGTCCCCCATTTTCAATTCATATAGACATTTATGACATACACAACATACATGACATTTATGGCATAGGGACATATAGGTATTTAGTACTGATACATTTGTGACATAAGCGGTATTCAAATATACAGTACTGTTACCCCTAGATCCTGACAGAGTATATACATATGATGGGGAGGGGACTGTACATTAGGAGGGGGTGGGTGGGTGGGAGGGAAATATACATACGGCGGGGAGGGAATATATACATGCGGTGGGGAGGAGACTGTCTATTAGGAGGTGGTGGGGGTTTTGGGCATTTACGGTGGCCAGTTTCGAATTGCAGCCTCCCGTAGGTGCTCTTTAAGAGCGGTTTTGAATGTGGGCAGGGATTCACATTCCTTTACAGCTTTGGGTAGGGCGTTCCACATTGTTTTGGCATAATTGCGAAACGTGTTTAGTCCCTTGTTTGAGCCGAATCTGGGTTTAACATGATTTGTTGAGCTTCCTCTGGTGTAGTGGTTGTGGTATTCACTGACCTTTGGGAAGTATTTTGACATGTACATGGGCACCCCGGTCGTATAGTGTATCTTGTAGACCAGGCCCATTGCAAGTTGCTGTACTCTGTCGTCTACTCTAAGCCATCCTAGGTTGGCAAAGTGGGCAGGGGTGAGGTGGGTTCTGGGGTTCAGGTCAAGTAGTAGTCTGACCAGTTTGTTTTGTGATGTTTGTAATTTTGTTTTAAGCGCCTTTGAGGTGCTTTGGTACCATGAGGTGCACGCATAGTCATAGTACCCTTGAATGAGTGCTCCTGCCAGAGTCTTCAGGGTATTCTTGTTTACCAGAGAGGAGATCCGGTACAAGAATCTAGTTCGTTGGTTGACTTTTTTTATTACGTTGGATGCCATTTTGTCACAGGAAAGATTTGCCTCTAGGATGGAACCAAGATAGGTAATTTCGTCTTTCCTTGTGACAATATTGTCACCCACTGTAACTGAGAATCCGTCGGTCTTGCTGAGTTTGTTATTTGAACCGAAGAGAATGGACTCTGTGTTGCCCATGTGTAATGATAGTTTGTTATCAGCGAGCCATATGCAGATTTTGCCTAGTTCCGTGCTGAGGGTTTTTTCAACCTGCAATTTGTTCTTGTCAGAGACCAGCAGGGCTGAGTCGTCCGCAAACAGGAACAAGTTGCAGTCACAGGCTGACGACATGTCATTTGCATAAATTAGGAAGAGTAGCGGTCCTAGTATGCTTCCTTGTGGAACACCACAGCTCACTGTGAGGGGGGGGGATAGAGTACCGTTTACCTCTACCATCTGTTCTCTCCCCTCCAGGTAGGATTGCATCCAGCTCACTGATAAGCTATCAAAACCAATTGCTTTTAGCTTGTCCATTAGAATGGAGTGATTGACAGTGTCGAAGGCCTTTTGTAGGTCCAGCATGACCATGCCGCAGTATTTGCCCGCGTCCACCTCTTGTTTGATGTGGTCGTTCAAATAGAGGAGGCATGTGTCAGTGGAGTGGGACGTTCTGAAGCCAGATTGGAATTCGTAGATTAGATTTTTTTCCGCCAGGTACTTTTCGACCTGTTCGTAGACTATTTTCTCCATGACTTTCGAGATGGAGGTAAGAATAGAAACAGGGTGGTAGTTGCCTGGGTCTAATTTGCTGCCCTTTTTGTGTAGAGGGGTCACTCTCGCAATTTTGAAGTCCTTGGGGACGTGCCCCTGTTTTATAGAGAGGTCATGTAACAACCTCCACTGCGGTGTGCATCCGTGAAGGGATAAATGAATGAATGAACGAAAACGACTGAGAAGTTCCACAATGAGGTGCTCAATGGATTTAAGCTCAGCCCGTACTTCTATAATGTCCAAAGTCGGTGCCATACTTCCGTGTCAGCGTCGCCAAGCCAACAAGCCAGTAAGTAAACAACCTCCACAATGTCCGATTGTTGCTTGTGTGTGGCCAAGTTTTGCAGAGAGTGGTAAAACAGGATAAAACAGGGTACAATCGGATAAAACACTTGATAAAAACAGGCTAAAAGCACTTAAAAACAGAGTATCAAACGTGAGTATCAAACGTGACCGCAGCCCAATGCAGCAAACATTCCATGTGACATCACTCCCCGGAGCACACTAGGTGCGTGGAGATAAGGGGTTATCTCAGTAGGCAGAGCGGGACGCGATAGCCAGTTGATATATAACTAGCAACACTGGATAAAGATGTCGCTCCAAATAAATGGGCTGTCATTCTGTACTCTACTAGGCTTTGACTAATGTCACCATTTGGCCACCATAAGAATCTAAGAACGTTTTTGTCAGCTGGTGTGACTTTCACTTGATGGAACATGCCTTCTACGTCTGCCATCATTGCTACTGGTTCTTGTCTAAACTGGATCAAGACGCCCAGCAGTGTGTTGGATACTTGTAAATGGCTGCATTTATATAGCGCTTTTATCCAAAGTGCTTTACAATTGTTCCTCACATTTCACCCATTCACTCACACATTGATGGCAGAGGCGACCATGCAAGGTGCCAACCTACTCATCGGGAGAAATTAGGACACTTGCTCAAGGACACTTCGACAAGCAGAGGAGCGGGAATCGAACCGGGAACCTGCAGATTACCAGGCGACTGCTCTACCTCCCGAGCCATTGTCAAGGTAAAATGTAATTTTCAAGGCAATGTTTAGCAAATAGAGCCCATAACTCTGGAAATAAGCCATATAGAAAGATTATTTTCTGTAAATATGTCACACTGTAACATACAGAGGTGCTAAACACACAACATGACGGTGATGCAGATACTTTATAGGTCGGTGTGCTCAGAGGAAGTGTGTCAGCTCAGTACCTACTAGGCCACACTTTGAATACCAGCCAACCAAACTACTGCAGAGAGAGAGAGAGAGAGAGAGAGAGAGAGAGAGAGAGAGAGAGAGAGAGAGAGAGAGACTTATAATAATGTCCTAGGAACCTTTCAGAGGAAACAAGAGGCAAGGGAAAACAGAAGAAAGAAAGAAAGAAAGAAAGAAAGAAAGAAAGAAAGAAAGAAAGAAAGAAAGAAAGAAAGAAAGAAAGAAAGAAAGAAAGAAAGAAAGAAAGAAAGAAAATAAAGAAAGAAAGAAAGTTGATCTCTAGGACAGTAGCAGTCTAGGAGAGAGGAGAGTTGACCTCTAGAACAGTAGGTGTCTAGGAGAGAGAATAATTGACCTCTAGAACAGTAGCATCTAGGAGAGAGAATAGTTGACCTCTAGGACAGTAGCGGTCTAGGAGAGAGAATAGTTGACCTCTAGGACAGTAGCAGTCTAGGAGAGAGAATAGTTGACCTCTAGGACAGTAGCAGTCTAGGAGAGAGAATAGTTGACCTCTAGGACAGTAGGTGTCTAGGAGAGAGAATAGTTGACCTCTAGAACAGTAGGTGTCTAGGAGAGAGGAGAGTTGACCTCTAGGACAGTAGCAGTCTAGGAGAGAGAATAGTTGACCTCTAGGACAGTAGCAGTCTAGGAGAGAGAATAGTTGACCTCTAGGACAGTAGCAGTCTAGGAGAGAGAATAGTTGACCTCTAGGACAGTAGGTGTCTAGGAGAGAGGAGAGTTGACCTCTAGGACATAGGGGTGTAACGGTACACAAAATCCACAGTTCGGTACGTACCTCGGTTTTGAAGTCACGGTTCGGTATTTTTTCGGTACAGTGTATTTCCCAAAAGTTTTCAATTAACCCTTTTTTTTTTTTTTTTTTTTACTAATATAATAATAGCATAATAATGCAAGGAAACCGTTTCAAAGTGCAACAAACCTTTATTTAACATTGGAAGACATTTTAAATATCCTAAATAAAAAAATGCTCAGTTTGATTGTTTATTATAAAACAAACTGAAACTGGAAACAAGCCCTCTGTCTGGCTTTTTGTGTCATCCTTTTAACATGTACATTATTAATAGGGATGTCCGATATTATCGGCCGACCAATATTATCGGCCGATATCGGCAGTAAAATGTGATATCGGAAAATATCGGTATCGGTTTAAAAAAAGAAAAAAACAATAACAATATTTGTTATATATATATCCAGTGAAATTATTAGTTACCTGAAATTATTCAGTTTTTTGGGGGGGGAAACCCTGCATATATCGGTATCGGTTGATATCGGTTGATATCGGTATCGGAAATTAAGAGTTGGACAATATCGGAATATCGGTATCGGTAAAAAAGCCAATATCGAGCATCCCTAATTATTAATGTAGCTTGCGTTACCATGTACAAAATGTTAGTATGAGGAAAAAACTGTGGAAATGTAATAAATAAAAAGGAGTGTTCCAAATAAACACCAAAATATATACCATCTCTATTGGAATGGAGACTTCAGCACAGGATAAACTAGGGATGGGCAAAAATAATCCAGATCGATTGATCACATGATGTACTCAAATGGATTTGTTCTCACGAAACCAGGTGAGATTGCAAATCATTTTAATGAATATTATGTGGGTAAAGTATCTAAACTAAGGCATGCTATGAATATGTCAAACAGCCTGAAAACAAATGACTGTATTAAGTATATTATAATGAAAGACAAAATGTGTGAATTTGAATTTCATCAGGCTGAAGTCAGTGAGGTGGAGCGGTTACTCCGCTCTCTTTCTGATAGTAAGTTAGCAGGCCTAGATAACCTGGATAGTAAAGTGCTGAGAATGACTGCTGGTATTATAGCATCTCCTATATGTCATATTATGAATAGATGTTTGGATGTGGGTCTATTTCCAAAGATGTGGAAGGAGGCTAAGGTTTTTCCTTTACCTAAGGATACCAAATCTGCTTTTAATGAGGGAAATTCTAGACCTATAAGTATTTTACCTGTCTTGAGCAAAATCATGGAAAAGTTGGTGCATTCACAAATTCAAGAGTATTTTGTTTCAAACAAGCTTGCAACAGATTCTCAACATGCCTATAGAGCTGGTCACTCTACTTCTACTGCCTTGATACAGATGACTGATGACTGGCTTAAAGCTATAGATAACTCTATGTTGGTGGGAGCTGTGCTGTTAGATTTTAGTGCTGCATTTGATGTGCTGGACCATTCTCTACTGGTTGATACACTTAAATGTTATGGTTTTAACTCTTCTGCTTTAAAGTGGATACTAAGTTATTTGTCCTCTAGATCACAGAAGGTGTATCTAAATGGCAGCCTGTCCAGTAGCAGAGGTCTAGAGTGTGGCGTGCCGCAAGGAAGTTGCCTATAGGACCTTTGCTCTTCTCTGTATTTACGAATGACCTATCTTGGGCTACCAAATGTGCTACAACAGTTCTTTATGCAGATGATTCAACATTGTATTACGCGGCACCATCATGCAATGTACTTAATGAAGTTTTGAGTAGAGAACTTAAAGTTGTGCATGACTGGGTAGTATGTAATAGACTTGTCCTTAATATCTCCAAGACTAAATGTATTGTGCTGGGAACAAGGCACAGGTTATCTACAAATCCAAAGCTTCATTTAAACTTGTGTAATTCAGCAGTTCAACAAGTTGAAAGTACTAAACTCCTTGGAGTGATGCTGGATTGCACTCTGTCTTGGTCTCAGCATATTAATTATATTGTTTTAAAAATGGGAAGAGCAATTGGTATTTCCAGGAAATGTGCTTCTTTTGTTGCCCGTCCCCTTTTATGTCAGATAGTGCAAAGTTTAGTTTTATGTCATCTTGACTATTGCTCTGCGATGTGGTCATCTGCTGCCAGTGGTGACCTCAGGAAGCTCCAGGTGGTCCAGAACAGGGCAGCACGGTTGGTACTGGGCTGCTCACTAAGGTCTAATGTGAGCCGTATGCATGCCCGCCTCTCTTGGCTTAACGTTGAAAATAGATTGTCTTTTAATATACTTGTGCTGTTCAAGTTGGTCATGAGCAGTAAGACTCCTGTTTTTATACATAATCAGATTGTTTTTAGTAATACTGTGCACGAGCATTACACTAGAGGTTCCAGTAGTGGGCAGCTTGAATTGCCAGGTCCTAGAACCAGCGCTCTCGGGAGATCTTTTATTTTTAGAGCATTAACTCTGTGGAATGGCCTGCCTCGGAACCTCTGCTGCATTTACAGTAGATTCACTTTTAAAAATAATCTTAAATTGTTTTTAAATTGTTTTTAACACTGTAAAGTGGTTTTTTGTTTTTGTTTTACACTAATGTAATTTTAGCTATATTAATTGTTACAGTAGGTTCATTATGCATTGTGTGTACTGACTTTTAATAATTTTGTTTTTTTGCAATGGTGATTGTTTTTGTGTTTTTTTGTGTGTGGACCCCAGGAAGACTAGCTGGTTGCTATCGCACCAGCTAATGGGGATCCCTAATAAAATCAAATCAAATCAAATCAAATACTCGAGTACTCGTGGAGGAAAACGCTGTACAAAATAAACGTCTTTTCCGGTGTTTTAGACTTTTATTTTGAAGCCCACCGACCGGAGCTTTTCCGGTGTTTTAGACTTTTATTTTGAAGCCTGCCGACCGGAGCAGAAGTATTATTGTTATTATCCTAGCTGCCTAGCAGAACGTATTGAGCCGACAACTTGTCTCGTCCGGTTCTGTGTTTTTGAGCTAATGATAAAACAAATGTTGATTGTTGGTGAACAACTAACTATAGGTTAGTTTTAACGTTAGCTACTAACGTTAGATGCAGCTACTACAGGCAATCAACGATGAGGAGGAAGCGTCAAAGCCGTATAGAATAGCCCTGTGTGCGTACTTAGGCACGACTCTAAACTACCTGTTATAATAAATTAATTCATGTTTAACTTGTCCCCGTGTCCAGTCATTTGACTAGCCCCACCCGTTCATTGTAAACAATGATGCATGTAATTGTATTAACGTTATTGTGTGTTGTAGGCAGCTATGCTATACATTGTATTTAGTTTGTTAGCTATTTAGCTAATATTGAATAGCATCAACGACGCTAGATCTTTCATCTTTATTTAGCAGTCCAGTTTCTCCGGGCAGTAGCGAGTAACTACTTGGGTCTAAAAATAGCTAGCCTACACTACAAAAAAAGTTTCCATACCGTTGCAATCGCTCGGTGCACAGCCCGTACTGTACCGGAGGACCAGATTGAGACGGTACAGTACGTATCCGCGTACCGTTACACCCCTACTAGGACAGTAGCGGTCTAGGAGAGAGAAGAGTTGACCTCTAGAACAGTAGGTGTCTAAAAGAGAGGAGAGTTGACCTCTAGAACAGTAGTGGTCTAGGAGAGAGAAGAGTTGACCTCTAGAACAGTAGTGGTCTACACTGTAAAAAAAAAAATCTGTAGAAAAACGGTAAAAGTCTGGCAGTTTGGGGACATTGAATTAGTGTAAAATTTACATTGAAATACCCTAATTAAAATAAAGTGGAAAAGCAATACATTTACAGATAATTCTGTTTATTATTTGAGAACCCGAGAACAGAGAATGGTAAATGGCTGCTTTTTTATATAGCGCTTTTATCCAAAGCGCTTTACAATTTGTTACTTACATATTACCCATTCACACACCGACGGCGGAGGCAACCATGCAAGGTGCCAACCTGCTCATCGGGAGCAATTAGGGGTTAAGTGTCTTGCTCAAGGACACATCGACACGCTGCCCAGGAGGAGCGGGAATCGAACCGGGAACCTCCGGATTGCCAGACGACTGCTCTACCTCCTGAGCCACTGTCGCCCCTTTAATCAATTAACCACTGTTAATTGACAGGTTAGGTTCAGCAGTGAAACACTGTTATTTTACAGGTTTTTTCCTACATTATTATGATCAAACACCTTCAATAAAGTGACAGAACTTAAAGTTCAGCAGTGAAACACTGTTATTTCACAAGTTTTCCCTACATTTACGATGAAACTCCTTCAATTAAGTGACATAACTCAAAGTTCAGCAGTGAAACACTGTTATTTCACAGGTCTTTCCTAAATTATTACGATCAAACTCCTTCAATAAAGTGACAGAACTTAAAGTTCAGCAGTGAAACACTGTTATTTCACAGGTTTTTCCTAAATTATTATGATCAAACTCCTTCAATAAAGTGACAGAACTTAAAGTTCAGCAGTGAAACACTGTTATTTTACATGTTTTCCCAGAATTATTACAATCAAACTCCTTCAATTAAGTGACAGAACTCAAAGTTCAGCAGTGAAACACTGTTATTTTACATGTTTTCCCAGAATTATTACAATCAAACTCCTTCAATTAAGTGACAGAACTCAAAGTTCAGCAGTGAAACACTGTTATTTTACATGTTTTCCCATAATTATTACGATCAAACTCCTTCAATAAAGTGACAGAACTTAAAGTTCAGCAGTGAAACACTGTTATTTCACAGGTTTTTCCTAAATTATTATGATCAAACTCCTTCAATAAAGTGACAGAACTTAAAGTTCAGCAGTGAAACACTGTTATTTTACATGTTTTCCCAGAATTATTACAATCAAACTCCTTCAATTAAGTGACAGAACTCAAAGTTCAGCAGTGAAACACTGTTATTTTACATGTTTTCCCAGAATTATTACAATCAAACTCCTTCAATTAAGTGACAGAACTCAAAGTTCAGCAGTGAAACACTGTTATTTTACATGTTTTCCCATAATTATTACAATCAAACTCCTTCAATTAAGTGACAGAACTCAAAGTTCAGCAGTGAAACACTGTTATTCTACATGTTTTCCCATAATTATTACAATCCAACTCCTTCAATTAAGTGACAGAACTCAAAGTTCAGCAGTGAAACACTGTTATTTTACATGTTTTCCCATAATTATTACAATCAAACTCCTTCAATTAAGTGACAGAACTCAAAGTTCAGCAGTGAAACACTGTTATTTCACAGGTTTTTCCTCAATTATTACGATCAAACTCCTTCAATAAAGTGACAGAACTTAAAGTTCAGCAGTGAAACACTGTTATTTTACAGGTTTTCCCATAATTATTACAATCAAACTCCTTCAATTAAGTGACAGAACTCAAAGTTCAGCAGTGAAAGACTGTTATTTCACAGGTTTTTCCTAAATTATTACGATCAAACTCCTTCAATAAAGTGACAGAACTTAAAGTTCAGCAGTGAAACACTGTTATTTCACAGGTTTTTCCTCAATTATTACAATCAAACTCCTTCAATTAAGTGACAGAACTTAAAGTTCAGCAGTGAAACACTGTTATTTTACAGGTTTTCCCATAATTATTACAATCAAACTCCTTCAATAAAGTGACAGAACTCAAAGTTCAGCAGTGAAAGACTGTTATTTCACAGATTTTTCCTAAATTATTACGATCAAACTCCTTCAATAAAGTGACAGAACTTAAAGTTCAGCAGTGAAACACTGTTATTTCACAGGTTTTTCCTCAATTATTACAATCAAACTCCTTCAATAAAGTGACAGAACTTAAAGTTCAGCAGTGAAACACTGTTATTTTACAGGTTTTCCCATAATTATTACAATCAAACTCCTTCAATTAAGTGACAGAACTTAAAGTTCAGCAGTGAAACACTGTTATTTCACAGGTTTTTCCTCAATTATTACAATCAAACTCCTTCAATAAAGTGACAGAACTCAAAGTTCAGCAGAGAAACACTTTTATTGTACAGATTGTTAGAAACAAAAAGCTTCACGTGTTAACAAACGATCAGGATTGTAAAACTGCTTTATTTTGGAAGCAAGTGTGCTGTATAAAACAGATTCAAATGATTTAAAACTTTAGCTTGCAGTGTTTGTTCAAATATAATGTTTAAATACAGTATGTAAAGTTAAAAACCTATAGAAGTACAATCTAAACACTATTTATGGATCAATATGCATGGCAGCTGCCACCATTGGTGTGTGAATGTGTGTGAATAGGTGAATGAGAGGCCATACGCGCTTTGGATAAAAGCGCTATTGCTATATAAGTGCAGTCCATTGAACATAACATAATGGCCAAGTAGTAAATTAAACTTTATGTCCACAATTCTGAACTATCCCTTCAATGTCATCAGATGATTTCAACTTTTAAAAGCGGAGAAAGCAACATATTGTGCTGTTGAACCGAGGGGGTTGTGGTCAGGTCTACAGTTTTTTAGCTTTACCATTTCAGTTTTATATTGTTTTCCACAATATTCTCCCGACCCCTGGGGGCTCCATAATATATGTGAACATTATACTGTTTAATTCAGAATCCCAACTATACAGTGTATTACTAAGTAAAAATCAAAACATACCACACCACAAAAGGTCAATGAATCAGTGGCACAAGTGAAGAGCAGATAAGGAACAATCCTCCAGATTGGCAGTAATCAGCTGGATCCTTGGTGCATGGTGCATCTGGGAAAATGAAAAAAAAGGACACTATGATTCACTGGAAAGTCCGGGACTGTACATTAGGAGGGGGTGGGTGGTAGGAAAAAAGATATATACGGTGGGGAGGAGACTGTCTACAGATACACCTGTGTGATGTTGCTACGGAGTTAAGCTAATAAACGTATACTATACTCACAACCACAGCAGGGGACACAACTATTTTGTTACCCTGCCATGTGGCGGACAGACCTCGCAAATGTCACTCGCCCAATAGCCTCCAGCTGCAACCACTCGAGTCCCTGAGTGATGACTGCTTGGCGCCGCCTCGGTAGAAAAAATTCCCTTTTCATGATATTTGGCGCCTCTGATTGGCTCAATTTTGTTTCAATCTGTATGCATCTACAAATCATATTATACCAGGTAGTCAATTCCGTTAGACTGCGAATCAAATTGACGGATCTCCCCAATCAAATTGACGGAAATCCGTCTTGAGACGGAACACTTTAATGCCTGCATTCAACATCGATTATCTATTGTTCAGGATGTAGGAACGTTATACTTTTTCATTCATACAAAAATACAAAAATACCTTCTAGAATATAAGTATGTTTTATCATTTCCTGTAGTAATTCCTAGAACGTGAGTTATAGACCTAAATGCATCGATTGCCGTTTATTCCCTAGACACGCTATATTAAAAAATTCAACTGTATATGATCGTATACGTTATGCGTCATCATGCACGGAGGAAAGGGGGGGGGGGGCGGCGTTTATAATTATGTGATCGTCAGTAAATGCTTTATGTAGTATGGGTGATATATTGATCAGATGGTTTGCAGTGAAATGAATAAATTGGGCTGAAAATAACCAGGGTTTAGCCCAGTCAGATTTAAGGCTTTAAGACTTTTTAATGCCTATCAGAATTAAATTTAATACCAATTTCACGATAACAAAATGGCAAAAATCATGGGTACTCTCAGTACTCATTCAAGGGTACTACGACTATGCCTGCACCTCATGGTACCAAAGCACCTCAAAGGCACTAAAAACAAGATTACAAACATCACAAAACAAACTGGTCAGACTACTGCTTAACCTCACTCCTAAAACCCACTTTACCCCTGCCCACATTCAAAACCGCTCTTAAAGAGCACCTACGGGAGACTGCAATTCGAAACTGGCCACCGTAAATGTCCACCCCCCCCCCCTCCTCCTAATGTACAGTCTCATCCCCATCATATATATATAATATTTTCTGTTAGGATCTCTGGGTAACAGTACTGTATATTATTTGCATATCGTATATGTCACAAATGTAACAGTACTACAGTATATACCTGTATGTCATGTATGTCCCTATGCCATAAATGTCATGATGTCATGTATGTTTTTACTGTATTTATTTCTGTATATGTTCGGACAGAGATACGGGATGGTTTGAAAGCTCGGCGTTGCTAATAAATATTTTTAATATTTTTTTATAAACTGCTCAAAGCGGCATTATTTCCGCCGTTGGGTGATCACAGCGCCTGCGCACCATCCCGTATCTCTGTCCGAAACCCTCGTGCAACTGTGAGCACATTTGTAATGTCTCTGTGATACTTGTATAACGAACGTTCGGCCAGAACCAGTCCTTCAGGGTAAATCTAGGTTGGTTTCCCATTGAGGAGCAAGTGACTGTGGATTCACTCGGTGCAGCACAGTCACGAAAGGGGCTAGTATGGACCCTGATGTAAACAAGACAAACGTCTTTCTCTGGTCTGCATCACCTTAACAATTGTGTGTATTGAGCCGTACTGTATTGTACCCATTCTGAAATCTGTTAAATAAAGTTTTCATTCATTCATTCAGCCAGCCGCCGCGCTCACTGGGGCTATTGATAGCGTCAATTAATTGTTGTTGTTGTTGGTACTGCCGCTGCGGATGTGAACGGGGCCGGAGGGGCTTTGGGAGGATGGGAAAGTTATTATTATTATTATTATAATAGTAATTGGCTATCATACGTGCCTAGCTAGCGTTAGCTAAAAGAGCCCTCGCAGTGAAGTTATTATTATTCTAGCTATCATACTGCAATATAAACTGAGTTTTATAGTGAAAAGAGCAGCTTTATTTTGGTCAAGATTGAAGGCTCTATATTGCAGGAAATTGCACATACAGGTGTTCATTAAATGTAAAAAAAATTAAATAAAAATAAAAGAATAAAAAAGAATCTTGCACCCCCACTTTCAACTATAACTAGGCGGCCATGGGTGTATATATGAATTTTGAATGCCATGGCGAAAAAATTCAATATTGATCTCAATAACGCTGTACAGCGAGATCCAATAGGGTCCAGCTGCAGACTCGGAGCCTCGGTCCAGATTGGAACTTCCGCCCTGCCACAGGACTATTACTCCTGTGACAGGGCAATGCGCTGATTGGCGGAAAGTACGGAAGTATCTCGAAGTACGTCTGACGTATCTCGAATTACATCTGACGTTTCTCTACGTTAGCGAACATTAAACGTTGTATTCATAAAATAATATAAATTCAGCAGCATGGGGAGGGCCGGGGGGAGGGGAGGTACAGGTAGTAGAAGACATAGTTATAGTACAGTGGAGAAGTAAAAATAGAATAAAAAGGCAGTGGAAACAATATACAATATTATTAACTCTAATAATAACACGCCTCGCGGGCTCATTATAATACGAGAGCCGTGGGTCTGCATTGTATAGAGCGGATCCCCCGGCCGTATTCAAGCGCTGGAGCGCTTTGCCATGGATAAAACTGTATTAATATAGTAGTAATAATAGTAGTTGGCTAGTTGCGCGCTTCTGGCCACCTCCCGCAGTGCGCGCATACACACATACTGTCTGTAGCCTATACAGTACGTGCAAAATTAGTTGTCAAGAGCCAATCGCACAGGTTGCCTCATCTCATCTGGCTCTGCAAATAGATCTAGAGTCTGAATATCATATATAGCCTGCTGATGATCTCTCTCAAATCCATTCTGAGAACGGAATGCAGTGCCTGCGACGCGGGTCTTGATTGATTGATTGATTGATTGATTGATTGAAAATTGTATTAACAGATCATGCTGGACCTACAAAAGGCCTTTGACACTGTCAATCACTCCATTCTTGATTGAACATTTTATTAACAGATTGCAGAATGGGTACAGTACAGTACAGCTCAATACACACAATTGTTAAGGGGATGCAGACCAGAGAAAGACTTTCGCCTTGAGGGGGGGGGGGTCGGGTAGGAGGGGTGGGTGGGTGGGGGACACTGTACAACTGTACAAGCAAAACTGTACATTGGAATATTGACAAAACCATACTTGGTCATTTACTGTACATTGGAGGGGGTTGGGTTACAACACAGGAGCAGAGTATAAACAACAGTACAGGAATGAGAAACAGTACTGTACTGTTTTGTAGGTCCAACATGATCTGTTAATACAATTTTCAATCAATCAATCAATCAATCAATCAATCAATCAATCAATCAAGACCCTCGTCCCGGGCACTGCATTCCGTTCTCAGAATGGATTTGAGACGAGAGAGAGAGAGAGAGAGAGAGAGAGAGAGAGAGAGAGAGAGAGAGAGAGAGAGAGAGAGAGAGAGAGAGATCATCAGCAGGCTATATATGATATTCAGACTCTAGATCTATTTGCAGAGCCAGATGAGATGAGGCAACCTGTGCGATTGGCTCTTGACAACTAATTTTGCACGTACTGTATAGGCTACAGACAGTATGTGTGTATGCGCGCACTGCGGGAGGTGGCCAGAAGCGCACAACTAGCCAACTACTATTATTACTACTATATTAATACAGTTTGATCCATCGCAAAGCGCTCCAGCGCTTGAATACGGCCGGGGGATCCGCTCTATACAATGCAGACCCACGGCTCTCGTATTATAATGAGCCCGCGAGGCGTGTTATTATTAGAGTTAATAATATTGTATATTGTTTCCACTGCCTTTTTATTCTATTTTTACTTCTCCACTGTACTATAATTATGTGACCTGTACCTCTATGTCTTCTACTACCTGTACCTCCCCTCCCCCCGGCCCTCCCCATGCTGCTGAATTTATATTATTTTATGAATACAACGTTTAATGTTCGCTAACGTAGAGAAACGTCAGACGTAATTCGAGATACGTCAGACGTACTTCGAGATACTTCCGTACTTTCCGCCAATCAGCGCATTGCCCTGTCACAGGAGTAATAGTCCTGTGGCAGGGCGGAAGTTCCAATCTGGACCGAGGCTCAGAGCGGAAGTTCCAATCTGGATCGAGGCTCCGAGTCTGCAGCTCGACCCTACTCGCGAGATCTGGCGGTCAAAGCATGGCGGGCAATAACCCTTTACAGCGTGGATGTGTTAATAATGATTTGAAGATGTTTACACTTTTTTTTACAACCCTACTGTTCTCCCAAGAATTAAATAAAGGTTTGATGATGATGACATGTCCTAGAAGAGAGATATAGATAGAGTGGGTGTGTTTGTGTTTGTACATGGAAGTTATACTCACATCAGCTTAAGGGAGATGCCATCCATGTCAATTCAGCATAGGATGATTCAGATGGCCTTGTGGTCAGCAGGGTCCCCCTCTGGCTGCTGGCCTCTGGTAGAGGTGTAGATCACCAGTGTCATCCCTCTGAGAACACAATTAGACTTTAGACAGTGGCTTGTGAGCACGATGAGCCTCATTTCTTTATTTTGTGATTGCTCTATCTATCTGATCTTATTACAAAATACTTGCCTCCTAGATCACTAAATGCGGGGCTCCTATCCTATCAGGCCACGTGAGCGGATCGGCGCGGCCGAGAAATCCGCTCTTCGCTCTTTAAAGCTTGGTCCGCTCCGCTAATCGCTCATGTTGACCCCGCTCCCAAGTCGCTCTCCGCTCGCTCCCCACTCACCTTGAATCGAGCGCTCCCCGCTCCCCGCGCCCCGCGCCAGATCGCTCGGCAGTTTTTCTTTTTCTTTTTTGGAGCATGGTGTAAATGAGCTCAAACTACAACAGTCTACACCCCCTGGGCCCCTTAACAATTGTTTGTATTGAGCCGCATTGTAATTGTAGCCATTCTGCAATGTTAAATAACGTTGTTTATCCATTCACTAGTTCTATTAAGCGATGATAGGCTAGCCGAGCCACAATGCTATGGTCGCTGCCATTAACGTTAGCATGTAAGCTAACGTCAACAACAATGGCGTCGATACTTTTTTTAACAGGAGTGAGTGTGGGCGTCATAGATATCTATGGTGGGCGTCTCTACAGTGACGAAGCCTGAACCCTTCTCATTGGTTGAAAATGGCCTTCATGTTTGTACATCGCCATCTGTTGCTTTGGCATTGTACTGCATGTATATATTACATCAACAGTGTTAAACCACTGTGAGCGGCCTGGAGTGGATTGGAGCGGAGGAGAACTCTCGCTCCGGACGTCGCGCCGACTCATTTTAAAACCCACTCCTCGCTCACGTCAAAACAGCCCGCTCCGCGCCCCGCGCCGCTCACGCTCCGATCCGCTCACATGGCCTGTATCCTATTGAACATATTTTACTTTGTGTAAAATATGAAATATGAAATATGAAATATGAATTGAAAATGGGGGACCCTGATGGAAACAAGACAAACGTCTTTCTCAGGTCTGCATCCCCTTAACAATTGTATGTATTGAGCCGTACTGTATTGTACCCATTCTGCAATCTGTTAAATAAAGTTTTCATTCATTCATTCATTCATTCATTTTCATTCATTCATTCAGTGTGTTTATTTTAACAATAATTTGTGATGCCATCACACAAACTGGCATTTAAAGGGTAAAATTTCAAAAAGTCCTGCACCAGAATGCAGGAAATTAAGTTTTTGTAACAAAATAATTGTGTGTGTGTGTGTGCGTGTGTGTGTGTGAGAGAGAGAGAGAGAGAGAGAGAGAGAATGATGGACAATTGCTTGCTGTGTGAGAGAGAGAGAGAGAGAGAGAGAGAGATAGAGATTAAGTACATTTGCTGAAATACAGTTGTTCTTAATTTTCTCACTTGCTATGTGAGAATGTTAGTTATTATGTTCTCAATGCCCTTGCATTGTATGAGTTGTGTGGACGCGTTTGCTAGTTCTAGTGCTATCCCTTTGTACATTGTGGCTGTGTCTGACAAAAGTTAACAATAAATAATGGTATTAGGAATACATTTGCCTCCTGCGTGAACTGTGCATAGCTGAATAGACTGTATTTTAACACCGGTCATATGGTGGTACTTGGAGAGCCAGCTACATTCTCAGGTGGTACTTGGTGTAAAAAGTTTGAGAACCACTGATCTATCATGTATAAAATTCAACTCACAATTCTACATGGGCTTCAGGTGGTGGTCTGCGTCTTCAGGTGGTGACATACTTCCCGCAACTGGTGAAGAATCTCTGAAATATTGGATTGTTTGACAGTGACACACAACAGAATATTATTTTATGCCTGAATTTCCCCCAAATGGCTAATTGGACAGCACTTCTCCACCATCAGTGGCTATACGTGTCAGATAGGTGCAGATAGGAGAATCTGTCTGAATGACAAAGAAATCGCTTAACTCTCCCTCCCTCGGCCGCTATTGGCGCGACGGTGTAGCGGTCATTCCTATATGGCTATGACTATGAGCCCAGATGCAACGAGTAATTGTCTACTCAAAATCAACCAAGTGTCATGATTACGTCATTACAACCTGGGACTTGGATGGGAGAGCAGGAAAGATCCAATGTCTTCAGTAAAAAATCCGCCAATCAATGCAAAGGTAAACATACGTCTTTAGAGACGTTTTATATAAGAATAAACACCAGTGAACTTGTGTATAAAATTCAACTCACGCTACAGGCAGTCTCTGCCTGCGTGCAACTGCTGGTCTCTGGTGGTAATTCAGGAATGGCTTCAAGTTCCTCTGGCGAAGAATCTCTGAAATATTGAATACGACAATAAAAATGTTATGCCAGTGAGAGAGGGAGACGGAGATAGAGGGAGAGACAGACATAGCACTGCTGTGTCATCAAATGACAAAGGCTTTGGCAATGTAGGTGTTGTGTGAAGTGGAGGGGGTCGAGGTGAGAGAGACAGAAAGACAGAGATGAAAACACAGATAAAGGTGTGAAGTTTGAAGTGGGGTGAGAGAGACAGACAATATTGAATTGAAAGATAATACTTACTGAGCTGAATCAATGGCAGTGTGGTAATAGGGGCTGGAGTTATACATTGGCATTCCTAGAGAAAGAGCAACATAATTAACAAAATAAGGAAAAAATAAGCACCATCAAAGTAGTTATCAATGAGCACCATATAACCTACAGTAGCAAGTGTACCTAGCTCCATATACCTAGCGCATGTCTGGTGGTAAAAACAAAACATGATTTGAGAATGTGTTAGTTAACTCACCTTGATAGCGGCGATGATTGCCAGCGAATTCTAAAAAGAAGACGATCAAAATATTCAAAAAACCTTGTATGCAATTTATCAAGACTGTGTATATTATATATATATATGTTTAGAGTAGCAGGAGCTAGAAGTTCAAATATGTCAGTCTTTCAAAGCCCCATTTTTTATATATAACAAAAGGCAGAATGAACATCACTGCCGCCCTGCTGGATTAAATTCTGAATTGCAGGTAGGCCTGAATAAGTATTTACTGTGCAAAATAACCAAAACCAGATAAATAATATCTGTTTTTTATGAAGCACAGATCATGTTAATTAAGTATTCTGAGTCTGAGCAGACAGAAAACCATCTTACCCTCAGCAAGGGATTACTTTCTGCTGAAGACCCACAATGCAACACAACAACTGCAAGCTAAAATGCCTCACATACAAAACGAAATAAAATAGAGCCATGGCTGTGTCCCAAGTTTAACACAATTGAACTATAATAAAGTATTTGTTAACACTAGTTACAACAATGCTTATGTAACTATTAAAAACGTACATTTTAATCACGAAACAAAATGGCAGAATAACGTTAGCTAGCATGCTAGCTAGCTAACGTTAGTAGCTATAATAATATGCATCACTATTTGCTCAAACAAGCTCCAAACTATTTGCCACGGCACAGAGATAACATTTAGTCAAACGATAACAGCCCGGTGATGGTATCTGAACGGAATCATACTATTCCCATAAGAACTCACTTACCAGTTAAGTATACCAGCATGTTAGCTAATAATGCTAACAAGCTTCGTTCTAGCCTACTAGTTGCCACCACAGTAATAATTCACAAAGTAGCATGTAGTCAAACGATGACAGCAAGATTATGGTATGTGAATGGCCTAATACATAATATTGTCAATGACTTACCAAGGAGTTTGGCTCAGACTATTTGTCAAGCCAGTCAGTGAAGACACCATCCATCGCGCCAAAGTGTTTGAATACCTCAAGTCCCGTGAGATCTTCTAGGTCTCGCGAGTTGCTTAGGACTATACCCTCTCGAAGGGGAGGGGAGGGGGAGGAGGGGAGGGGGAATCTACTAAATTGATTCAACGACAGTTTTTCAAATGTTGAAATGGTATCTGTAATTAAATATTGAATCAACATAGCTTTTTCAACCTCAACCAAAAAGAACCAATCTGACTGTACATTGGAGGTGGTTGGGTGGGTGGGGGGGTTGGGTAGGAGGGGTGGGTGGGGGACACTGTACAACTGTACATAAATATTACAGTGACAGTCCAGTTGAGTTAATGGATGGAGGGGGGGGGGGGGGGCGTTGACTTGCAACGGATGGACTATAGTGCAGCAATGCAAGTTCAATTCACAGTTATTACTACAGACCGGTGGCACTCACCTCTGTGGTCATGAAATGTTTCGAGAGGCTGGTCAAGGACCACATTTGTGCTTCCCTCCCCAGTGATATGGACCCTATGCAATTTGCATACAGGACAAACAGGTCCACTGACGACGCGGTCTCCCAGGTACTGCACAGCACCCTCTCTCACCTTGACCGTCAGAAGGGGGGCTATGTGAGACTGTTGTTCATACAGCTCAGCGTTCAACACCATAGTCCCCATCACCAGACTGGTGGACAAGCTGATCGAGCTGGGTCTGAGCTCCGCCCTGAGCGCCTGGGTACTGGACTTTCTGAGTGAAAGACCCCAGGCGGTCAGGGTGGGGGGTCAGACCTCCAACACCATCACCCAATTCAATTTCATCAATTTCATCTCTGTGCGTCAGAGTTAATTTTTTTACAGAGCGCTAGCTGCTCCCTACTTCCAGTCCTTGTGCTAAACTATAGGCTATAGTTGCTTGCTTCCAGCCCTTGTGCTAAGCTATAGCTAGCTGCTCCCTACTGCTTCCAGCCCTTGTGCTAAGCTATATAGCTAGCTGCTCCCTACTGCTTCCAGCCCTTGTGCTAAGCTATAGGCTAGCTGGTCCCTATACTGCTTCCAGCCCTTGTGCTAAGCTATAGCTAGCTGCTCCCTACTGCTTCCAGCCCTTGTGCTAAGCTATAGGCTAGCTGGTCCCTATACTGCTTCCAGCCCTTGTGCTAAGCTATATCTAGCTGGTCCCTATACTGCTTCCAGCCCTTGTGCTAAGCTATAGCTAGCTGCTCCCTACTGCTTCCAGCCCTTGTGCTAAGCTATAGGCTAGCTGGTCCCTATACTGCTTCCAGCCCTTGTGCTAAGCTATAGCTAGCTGCTCCCTACTGCTTCCAGCCCTTATGCTAAGCTATAGGCTAGCTGGTCCCTATACTGCTTCCAGCCCTTGTGCTAAGCTATAGCTAGCTGCTCCCTACTGCTTCCAGCCCTTGTGCTAAGCTATAGGCTAGCTGGTCCCTATACTGCTTCCAGCCCTTGTGCTAAGCTATAGCTAGCTGGTCCCTATACTGCTTCCAGCCCTTGTGCTAAGCTATAGCTAGCTGCTCCCTACTGCTTCCAGCCCTTATGCTAAGCTATATGCTAGCTGGTCCCTATACTGCTTCCAGCCCTTGTGCTAAGCTATCCCAGATAGCAAAAAATGAGTGAATCAACGTTGAAATAGGGTTCAGCAGAAATATTGAATCTATGTTGAAGCCTGACATCTAAATTATATAGATCGTTGTCTATGACCCTAACGTTGAATCAACGTTAGGTGTCAACCATAGCTGATACTATATCAATGTTGATTCAACCATCATCTAAATGGTAATATACATGCACATTTTAGTTGATTTTATATTGAATCAATGTTAGACATCAATGTTTATTCAACCATAATCTAAATGGTAATCTACATGCACATTTTAGTTGATTTTATATTGAATCAATGTTAGACATCAATGTTTATTCAACCATAATCTAAATGGTACTCTACTTGTACATTTGTAACTTGTACATCTACTTGTAACTTGTAAAGTTAAGGAATCAATACTGATTAATGTACATTTTACATTAAAATATTGCTGCTGATATGTATACATCATAACATTACATGTTTTTTTTCCTGCTGTTAAACACACTATTGTTAAATAAATAATAATAAAATTCTTATATGACCATGTTTTTTTTACAAAAAACAAACAGGCTTTCATTAACAATATAGCCACTGCCAGAATAGTGACACACATATTGTGTGTGGTGAGCACACGCATTCATGCACAACGAAGACAAGATTGCAATCATTTTAACTATAAACTTATGAGCTCAAAGTATGAGCTCACTACTGACTGAAATGTCCAACAAAAAGCATCAATTGTCAAATAACTAGACACATTAACATTAACTAGACTAGATGTTTGAGGAAATTAGAAAGGGAACAACAACTTAACCCTTGTGTCTGATCAGATTCGTATTTGTTTGATAACTTTGCAGTGATGAGCCAACATAATATGTGGCATAATCTTTTAATTATCTTGTATTTTTTTTTTTACTCTTCATAAATTGTTTATTTCAGCCCGATCATAACCACCACATATTCTTTTTTTTGTCATATTTAACAACTCTTTTCAGAAAAGTGGGAGTATTTCATTACAAAAATAATATAAAAAATGGTTATGATCAGGGCTGAAGTTGAATAAAATATTTATGGAAAAGAAAGTGGGAAATTATTTCAACATAATCTTTTTATGGAGTTTTTCAATTTAGTCCCCTAATAAGAGTACAATATTTTAGTTTTCAGACACAAGGGTTAAATATAAACAATGGCATAGGATTTGAATTTAAACACAGTGGAGCTTAGATGATCTACAGTTGTCCACGACTTATCCTCCAAGGCATCTGCTATATAATAATCTTCAGATTTACTTAAGTGTTATTAGTAGGTTACAGCAGTAAGCATTAGTTTGCTCAGTCAATTATGGCCAATTCGTTTTATATTGTTTAATACAGTTAAATAAATAGATAAATGAAAAGCAATTTTTTTTGGATTACCCCCCCCCCCCCCCCCCCCCACTGTACCGAAAATAATACCGAACCGTGTCTTCAAAACCGAGGTACGTACCGAACCGTGGATTTTGTGTACCGTTACACCCCTAATGTTTCTATAACTCTCTCCCATATAACTCTCTCCCATACCCTTAACACCAACCGCTGAAGTGCCCTTGAGCAAGGCACTAAACCCCCAACTGCTCCAGTGGAGTTGCTCAGTGGCCAACAGTGTCAGACTGTGGTTGTACTGGGGCCTAACAAAATTAATAGTTGGTTTCAGGTTGGTTGTCAGTTTGGCCATGGGTAGGTAGGGAATTTATTTTATTTAATTTTTTTATTTTATTCTTTCCCACGGCGACTATGGATAGGGAATTTCTTTATTTAATTAAAATGTTCACAACAACATGGATGCATGTACTCTGCCAGCATGTTTAATATCCATAATACTAAATGTTTGACTAAGATTTCTATGAAACTTTATTAAAAAAAAAAAAAAAAACGTTTTTTTTTTTTTTTTTTATAATTTTTTCTAAAAACTCATAAAATATATTGGGTCGCACCTAAATCGGCAGGGTCGGTCGGCAACCTGAAACCAACTATTAATTTTGTTAGGCCTGGGCAGCTCCCAGGTGTGAATGGAACTCTGTGAATGTGAAGCAGGGCGTAGCTGAAAAAGAGCATCTGTGCTCAGCGAACCTACCCTGGGTAAATAAAGGTTAAAATTAAAAATTAAAAAAATAAACACTGCAAGAACAGGCTGAAGCATAAGTCATTCAAGTAGATGCCGTCCATGGAAGAACAGTGTCCAGGGTAATTCCTTGTACTGTATGAACCAGGGAAACAGTGTGCTGGGGTACCCCAAGTTTGACTCTGGTTCGCTTGACAATTAAGTTTGGGTCACTTCGGTTCCAAGAACAGGCTGAAGCAGCATATTCAAGTAGATGCCGTCCATGGAAGAACAGTGTCCATCAGGGTAATTCCTTGTACTGTATGAACCAGGGAAACAGTGTGTGCTGTGCTGTGCTGGGGTAGCTGTGCTGTGCTGGGGTACCCTAAGTTTGACTCTGGTTCGCTTGACAATTAAGTTTGGGTCACTTCGGTTCCAAGAACAGGCTGAAGCAGCATAAGTCATTCAAGTAGATGCCAGGGTAATTCCTTGTACTGTATGAACCAGGGAAACAGTGTGTGGTGTGCTGTGCTGTGCTGGGGTACCCTAAGTTTGACTCTGGTTCGCTTGACTTAAGTTTGGGTCACTTCGGTTCCTTGAGATGCCTCCCTCCCGGTCTGGCGCATAACGAAGCCACTTCTTGACAGTTTCGCTGTAGTCCTGGTCGGTCAGCTTGGGGTCAAACTGTCGAGCAGCAGCTGATAGACACAAAAATAAAAAAGGGAGGAAGAGAGGTGGGTGAGATGATGTACGATGATAAGAGCACCCGGCCCTCACTTCACACGAGTGCGATTTTTTTTAATCACTCAATTACTCACTCTGTAGGTCTACAGTAACAAGCTACAGTCAGCATCCAGTTAGACTGGACAGGAAAGAGAATTAAGCAATCGCAATACAATGTGTATCCATGCACCTCTAAAGCTCACCATTTCCATTTCCATTTGCAACAGCATAATTATATTCTGAATCACCAGCATCACCAGCATCACCACCGCACTACCTAAACTTAACCTATGAAGTAGTTTGCAGGGGAGGAAGCTCACCAAACATGCAGGCTTGTAGTGTGGTGTGCTTGAATGGCTTCTTGCTTTCTGAACAACGCTTGTCTTTCTTTCCAGCCCAGTTGAACCCACTGGCCAGGGCGTTTGTCATAGCAGTTTTCAACATCAGTCTGATCAGGTTCTCTGAATTGGTGCCTCCTACCAAAGCCAGACGAGAAATCTAAATCAGAGAGAAGAAAATGAAGGCCCTGCGTTAGAAACAGCATAACGTTTATTTTATGAACACAGAGCAACCAACTTGTTTATACACACACTTTATGCATGCACTGATATTCCAGCCCATGCCAGTCATTAGGTTTAACCACATTAACCCTCCTGTCCATATGTAAACGGTATATTTGAACAATTTCAAAACGTTTCATAAATAGCAGATATACAAGCTCTAACACGTTTTGAACTAGAAAGTGCTAAACACATTTTTCCCCTGAACAAGACCACACTGAAACTATCTACATTTGATAAATGAATGCAGTTCAATAAATTACCATCTTTTGACGGACTGATTGCTCCATCAGTAATGATTCTGCCTCATTGAAGTCTTGTTCACTGGCGATTGGCAGCTGGAAGGGGAGCATAGTGGTTGTGGTGGCCACCGCGTGTCCCCTGGTCCCACCAGATATGTTGCCCTCAGCCAACTCGGTCTTGATGAACTGCACATCTCTGGATAGATCCTTCACCACGACAAGTAATTCAGCAAGCATTGAATTCATCTTCTGGATGGTAAGGTCTTCAGAAGAAGAGTTAAAATCATTAAGTGAGAAATAAAAATAAGCAGCAAATCACACGAGGAATTACACCATGTCCAATAGACTTGCCTTTCATAAGCTGCCCGTCATCGCCGGCCATCTGTCTACGCTGTGAAACACCAGATTGCCCTGAGCTGTGTCCTGACATCGCTGTAGAAACAAAATCATAGTTATATATTTCACTAGTTTGACTGCATTGGATCAAACTGGTGGTAGTTCCCTCTAAAATGGCATACCATTTTGTGCATGTTGTGAGAGACCAGGGGGACTGTAGTATTGCCCCGAGCTGCATCCCGACATCCCTGTAGAAACAAATCATTATATTTAAAAATACAAAATCTGACTTGTCAGTCAAATTAACATACATGTCACAATCACTAACACCGGTTCCTGACAGGCAGCAAGCGAGCGAACTGGAGACGAAATCGCACACGACACTGTCCTGATATGACGCAGCGCGTGTCCGAGTGTGTGTTACCTGGATTCTCGACCAATAAAAAGTGTTTAGGGGCGGGACTCGGCCGCGTAATCGCTCAACTAGAGACACAGCGAGCGAATATTTGAGGGGTGAACGACATCGCTGCTCAGTTCACTGTCGCTCGCGGCAGGTCAGGATAGTCTGATTGAAACGAATACATTTTAATCACTTTTTCTCGCTCGCTCGCGTCGCTCTATGTCAGGAAGGGGTGTAAGGAGTTGTATCCCCGTCTCTCAAAACACTGTTACTGAAAGAGTACAGTATCATACCACTACTTGCACTTTGTCGATCTTGCAGCTGCTGGACATGTGAGGCCTGCTGCTGCTGGTGATACTGAACAATATCAAATCCTGGCATCTCGGCTGAAACACAGTAGGAAATACACAAAGTTATTAGCAAATGACGCTATTGTAATCCCCCATGTGAGAAAATTTTTGATTTCCATTCAGCTGATTTCACGTGCACTGCCAAATACTACTTTAATAAAAATATCAAAGACAATGCGAGACAATACAGATATTTTAAACATGCCAGAATATTATGTTATGAGATTGCTTGATAACTCACCATTATGTTGAGTTAGCGATTGCCGGTAGTTGCTAGTAACCAGATCTACAAAGGGGAAATGTAAAATAAGTTGCGACTCAAACATGGTGGAAATTGTGCTCAATATAAAAGCATTATGTACAACTACACATTTGTATTGTGACATTGCTTGCAAGTTGTGAAGGCTTTGAATTTTTGTAGTGGGCTGGCATGCACATTGTAAACATGTATTCTGTTGCATGCATGATGCCAGCGACCTGCCAGCCATCTCCTCACAAGAACACAGATATGGGTTCACTTACTGTTATTTGGATCAGGAGTCTGCAACGAATCTAAATAGCTGTAGATCCTGCCACCATCCAAAGAATCTAAAAAAGGTAAGCCAGGGTGAGAATTGAAGATGCTACAAATCATGTTTAAACAGTCATCTAGTTGGCATTTTAACATGCATAGCAACATACCATTCATTGTAGGGTCTTGGCCAACAACTGGAGGGTTGACGTATCTTAGCGCCTTACGAGACCGGCTCGATTTTGGAGTCTGTCCTACAACATATTTTAGTTGGCATGTTATTCACAATGTATATATTTTGGGCCAACTATAGAATAACTGCAAGAAATGCAGAAGTCCAATCAAATTAAAATGCTCAATTTGTCGGTACATGGTCAGACTAATTTGTTTAACTGTTTATTATTATTATTAACTGTAGCCATTTCCAAAGTGCCTATATAAAATAAATGCATTGCATCAATACCTGGGAAACCCACATCAGGTGCTTTGGCAAAACGTTTTCTTTTGGCGTCGCCACTCGAGTCAGAGTCCGAGTGCACATACTGCTGATTTGGCCTAAAAAAAAGTATATATATACACACATATAAATAAATGTAGTTATGATACTACGTTTATTAGTCAAGGCTAAAGTCTGAATACATAGGCCCTCAGGCCACTGTGTGTTATCCTTTTAGCACTACTTGCAACTACAACAGCAGTGCCATTATTTACAACACCCTAGGGAGAGTTGTCCCTTTAACAAAGTGAACACTGTACCTGGATCTTCTTTTTTGGCGGAGATCTCCTTCGTCCTCAGATTCAATTTCAGAGGTTGGACACATAGTTGAGGTGTACTTGGTCTCTCGTTTTTTGGCCTCATCATGGGTCTCTGGAAAGAGCAGAGAGAAAATGACAATTAACATATCTGCAGTCCAGTGTTTAACGAAAAAATATATGTACCTCTTATCATATGTGCATCGTCACAATTTGCGTCCTCACTTTTTGTGTATGTGTTGCACGAAATACTCACCACACGTAGTAAGCTCACGTACATCCTTATAGGTGATCCATTTATCATCTGGTTGCAGTCCATCTCGAAGGGCTTTTGTGAGCTTTATGTGTTTAGGGGGCCATAACACAGTCTGGTCTTTAGCATTAAACCAGCTCCCTAGAACTACTGCTGTCCCACCATTTGGGAACTGTACAACTGACCACAGCACCACCTCACCATTCATCTTCAAAGGGCTGAAATGAGAATTTACGGTACTCATAATGATCTCTCCTTACAAGCCATTCCCATACCGTCCTAAACTAATATAATCCAGCCTTATTTCTGTCTGTAGTCGTCGGTGTAGGTTATCCAGTGTACATATCCACACGGTCCTCGTCTAGGGCTCCTCGGGTGAAAGCGCCAGGGTAAGCAGCCCAGCCTGGATAAGCACACTAGCTGGTACGAGGAAACGTTGGTAATGCTGGTCACTGTAGAACGGTAGCCGCACGATACACTATACATAATAGACTAATAATAATAGAATAGGTCGAACTCAACGATACAGCTTTAAACTCTGACACTTCAGCTATCAATTTGCACGCGGTCTCAAGGCTCTATTTTGGGGCAAAACGGGCACACTTCACAGCACGTTGTATCGTGGTGAAGGCTTCAACTTATTGGGGTAACTAACTGCTGTATCCACCTGAAACGTATTTATACGTAAGGTGAATAATCTATAGTACCAGCCTTATTTCTGTCTGTAGTCGTCGGTGTAGGTTATCCAGTGTACATATCCACACGGTCCTCGTCTAGGGCTCCTCGGGTGAAAGCGCCAGGGTAAGCAGCCCAGCCTGGATAAGCACACTAGCTGGTACGAGGAAACGTTGGTAATGCTGGTCACTGTAGAACGGTAGCCGCACGATACACTATACATAATAGACTAATAATAATAGAATAGGTCGAACCAGCTCTCTAGAACTACTGCTGTCCCACCATTTGGGAACTGTACAACTCACAGCACCACCTCACCATTCATCTTCAAAGGGCTGAAATGAGAATTTACGGTACTCATAATGATCTCTCCTTACAAGCCATTCCCATACCGTCCTACAAAGCCAAAGTGCACTACACACATTGCATTTTTGAAGCATTTAAAGGAAAACTCCAACATTTTGTGAAATTAGCTTATTTGACATCTTCCCTGGAGTTATAAGAAGATACATACCTTTTGCGTCTCTCTGCATGCATTGGGCTTAGGGAACGCCTGGACAGTTAGCCTAGCTTAACTTCATCACTGGAAGTGGGGCAGACATCTAACCTAGTTCACTACAGTCAGGAAATATACTCCAAATACAATCAAAATACAACTCCCAAACGTTCCCGTAAACATGTTGTGACCTGTGTATTTACCACGTCTCCCAGTCACACAAGTCACACAAGTCTCCAAGTCACACAAGTCTCCCAGTCACACAAGTCTCCAAGTCACATGAGTCACACAAGTCTCCAAGTCACAAGTCACACAAGTCCAAGTCTCCAAGTCACACAAGTCACACAAGTCCAAGTCACACAAGTCACACAAGTCTCCAAGTCACACAAGTCACACAAGTCTCCAAGTCACACAAGTCTCCAAGTCACACAAGTCACACAAGTCCAAGTCACACAAGTCACACAAGTCCAAGTCTCCAAGTCACACGAGTCACACAAGTCTCCAAGTCACACAAGTCACACAAGTCTCCAAGTCACACAAGTCTCCAAGTCACACAAGTCACACAAGTCACACAAGTCTCCAAGTCACACAAGTCACACAAGTCTCCAAGTCACACAAGTCTCCAAGTCACACAAGTCACACAAGTCACACAAGTCTCCAAGTCACACAAGTCACACAAGTCTCCAAGTCACACAAGTCTCCAAGTCACACAAGTCACACAAGTCACACAAGTAACACAAGTCCAAGTCACACAAGTCACACAAGTCTCCAAGTCACACAAGTCACACAAGTCTCCAAGTCACACAAGTCTCCAAGTCACACAAGTCACACAAGTCACACAAGTCACACAAGTCCAAGTCACACAAGTCACACAAGTCTCCAAGTCACACAAGTCTCCAAGTCACACAAGTCTCCAAGTCACACAAGTCACACAAGTCACACAAGTCCAAGTCACACAAGTCACACAAGTCTCCAAGTCACACAAGTCACACAAGTCTCCAAGTCACAAAAGTCTCCCAGTCACACGAGACTCATGTGACTGGGAGACTCGTGTGACTTGTGTGACTGGGAGACGGGGTAAACACACAGGTCACAACATGTTTACAGGAACGTTTGGGAGTTGTATTTGGAGTATATTTCCTGACTGTAGTGAACTAGGCTAGATGTCTGCCCCACTTCCAGTGATGAAGTTAAGCTAGGCTAACGGTCCAGGCGTTCCCTAAGCCCAAAGCATGCAGAGAGACGAAAAAGGTATGCATCTTCTTGTCCAACTCCAGGGAAGATGTTAAATAAGCTAATTTCACAAAATGTTGGAGTTTTCCTTTAAGCGTTTCAATTGGCCAGCCAAACATGTTATCTGTGTACATGTAATATTGTACTAATTGTGTATTTATTAATGAGGTAAGTTATGCCCCGAAATCCGACGTTAGAGTCAGTGTGTCAATATAGTTACTGCACTTTAGCTTTGTAGGGCAGTATGGTTATGCTGTTAAATGAAGTAGTGGTATTGCAATGGCACCATCTCCGTCTGGAGAGAGAAGACATTTGCGCTTGATATAGCGAAGTTTACCTATCCCTATATCTTCTTGCAAGCCACTGACCTTGTATGTACCAATGTATGATGATTCACAGGGATACATGTAGTATGGCTGTTTGTGTCTGTACTTTCTGTAAATTATATATACCTCTTCCTCTGATTTAAGAATATTCTCTACTAATGCAAATCCATCTCCAACCTCAATACAATTGTCTCCTTTCTTTGTGGACAAAGTAAACCGATGAGTGGAGACCTTCCTGTACTGTTGTGAAGAAGTAAACTGTGGGGGGACAGGCCCATCAGTGTGAATATTACGCAAAATTGGATAATCTGTGGGACATGGGGATCCAACATGTGGAATTTCAGACAACCTTTTCACTACCTGTTGTAGAGGCTGATGTGGCTTGCGTAGAAGATGCTTAATTTGTCCAAGATAGTTCTCAAAAGGGAATCCTGAGATATTATCTAGAGTGCCAAACTTCCTGTATTCCTCAGCCAAATGAATAAGCTGGTGTACATTGTACACAATTTCACCTCTTCCATACACTGTCCCAAAGTGTTCAACAAAAGAAACCATCAACTTGTGCGCAAAGGCCAACATTTCCTCAGAAATACTAGGGGACAGCAACAAGTACATTCCAACAGAAAACAACATGAAGTTGTCATACAGCTCACTTCAAAACAACAGGACCCCAATACAACATGAAGGATCGCAACTCAGTAGCTTTCCAGCGATCTAACTCTGACAGTTCCCTTGGTTTACGGTTAAATTCACAAGGCATGTAGGGACGTAGCTTTAGCAGTTTACCTGAAATGGCTTGTACAGTTTTGGAAGGGACCCTTGTTGCCAAATTCTTCCCCTTTAACCATATATTAAGCAGTTTCCTTGTAACTCCGAGACAACAGAGATGCATGTAATCAGTTGGAAACATAGAAACCATCTTAACTAAACCTGTTAAAGGGCTCGTCCCATTGTGATGTGCCTCATCAACCATGTCTGAGAAACTGGAGTCTGTCCTAAGTCTGACTTTTGTTTCAGGGTATGTCATTTTATTTCTCCATACACCCTCCTGAAAACACTTGTCACAACCAGAATAGCCATTAAATGCCTTGGTCTGCTTAATATAAGCTCTAGCCGGGGCATCACAAATGAAAGAAGAAATCTGTACATCAAATTGCTTGTCATTATAAATAATGCCATTAGACAGTACATTCTGAAGATCTTTGACAAACTGCTCTAGGTACTCAAAAACACTATTTGGCTTGCTGAGACCACAAAAAATGCCAACAACAAATGGGGACTTTGTGTAGTCACATTTGAGACTTCCAAGTATGGGCCAAAACTGAAGTTTAGAACTTTTGAATAAAGGTAAACCATCTATATTAAACTGTAAATTAAGAGTTGTCAGAGTTGCCGGTAAAATCAAACATGCCAACCGTGAAAGCACCCCTTTGACTAAACCAAAATGATAGTATTCTCCCCCTTCAATCTTAGTGGTAGGCACATGTTTTTGTGTTCCTAGCAATGTTCTTCCATCTTTAGGAAGGGTGGGGTGAAACATCTTCAAAAAGGACAGCAAAGATGATAGTGCAACCAGAGAGACTGAATAGGATGTTGCCCAATATTTTAAACTTGTCATGAGGAAATCTTCATTATGCTCATCACTGTCAAAGACATGTTCAGGTTCAATTTCGTCATCCCCAGCTATACTTTCAAAATGTGCATTTGACTCACCTGGTGAGTCAATATTTTCACTTTGATCACTGATAGTTAGTGGTCTGTTTAGTGGCAAGTCTGAAGTTGATAAATCTAGTGGCAAGTCTGATCTAGTTGTTAAATCTAGTGGCAAGTCTGTCTTTGGTAAATCGAGCAGGCACTCAGTATAGGCTGTGACAGGATCTGTGTTCTCTAAAGAGTGATGGTTTGTCCTTGAATTAGCAGCAACAATTAACTTATAATCAGTGAGGATAGCCTGCTCTGTCTCTCTCACTAATTTGTTGACTCTACGTCTTTTAGCCCGAGAATAAGATGACATAGTGATGAGGTGCTGTAGTCAATGTAATGGTACATAAATTGTGCTATTTACTTGGCTAGAACAGGTCTTTGCTTCAATTGCTGCAACGTGCGGCTTCTTGAAACTGGTACGTGATTCTGGAAAAAGAAAGAAAAAAGAGAGGAGGGTCGACATTAATGTGCTGCATTGCAATGTGCAGGGTGAAACGCTTGCATAATTCTACATTTTGATCAATATCAAGAGAGTCCATTATTATATTATTGTTATATTGTTCATTAGAAAATACCATGTATATAACCAAACGTCTAACTATATAGTCAATGTAATGGTACATACATTGTGCTATTTACTTGGCTAGAACAGGTATTTGCTTCAATTGCTGCAACGTGCGGCTTCTTGAAACTGTTACGTGATTCTGGAAAAAGAAAGAAAAAAGAGAGGAGGGTCGACATTAATGTGCTGCATTGCAATGTGCAGGGTGAAACGCTTGCATAATTCTACATTTTGATCAATATCAAGAGAGTCCATTATTATATTATTGTTATATTGTTCATTAGAAAATACCATGTATATAACCAAACGTCTAACTATATAGTCAATGTAATGGTACATAAATTGTGGTATTTACTTGGCTAGAACAATTAAGTCTCAAACAGCCTGCAAACTACCTGGCGTTCTATCGCCATGCTCTAAGACAAACTCTAACCTTAACCAACTTAGAAAGAGTGCAAGGGGAGATGAAGCATATAGCGATATAAACATAGTCATAGCATCAAATTAGTATTTAGATAAGCCACAGAAAAAAATCACGTTATAAAAATAAGCAGTTTCTAAGAAAAAACGATTTGTTATGTGAAGCGCTTTATCAACATGGGCGCCGCCATTTTGTCGCGGTGCATTTAGCTAGCTGGCTACCTAGCCGCAGCCGGGATTCAAAGCCAACTAACCGGCTAACCCAGCTCGCTAAATACTGCATGTAGCTAGCAGAACTGTAAAATTAGTTTGAACAGCCATACAAAAAGAAACACGCGGTCCCGTTGTTGTCTGGTAGGCAACGTTGCATTTACGGATCCACGTGTTTACTAGGCCAGCTAGCGCGTGCTTCCTTGACTACTTCCTGTTCACCCAATAAGCATGCTTTTGATTGGCTGAGTCGCACAACGTCATTCAGTAACAACGCACGCAATTGGACCACGCAATTTATAATCGTTGGCGCTTTAATATTAACATCGAAATAACTTAAACAACCGTAATATTAACATCGAAATAACTTAAACAACCGTACGATTCCACTTGCACACTCTCCAGAGTTATATTAAGCACACGCTACGAATATTCATGAATATTTATCTTAGTTGACGTATATATATATTTACCTACCAAACTGCAGCATATCACATGCACAACGCCGTCAAGATCCACTGGTGCACACTCACAATAACGTTATTTTTCACAGAACACAGTTAAGATAAAAGTAATATAGCCAAAACGTACTGTAAAGCACTCAGTAGAATCAAATCCGGGGGGAACCAGACGTGCTGTTCTGAACAGCAGTTCACATTGAGAGATCGAGTGCTCAGCTGCATGCTGGGACGTACGTCTGTTTAAATTGGGGGGGGAATTCGGGCCAACGTAATGACGACAAACAGCATATACGTTGAACAGCATCCGTTGATTCAACATTTATTAGATATTGGCATTTCAATCATTAAAATGCAACCACAAAACAATATTGATTCAATGATATGTTTTCAACAATAGTCAATTGCTTTAGCGGTTAATGGGTGATTCAACATCAATCGTCGACCTTAACCAAAAAGCAAGCATTGTGACCATAAATCAACATTGAATTAACACCTTTTGCTATCTGGGTAGCTAGCTGCTCCCTACTGCTTCCAGCCCTTGTGCTAAGCAGGCTAGCTGGTCCCTATACTGCTTCCAGCCCTTGTGCTAAGCTATATAGCTAGCTGCTCCCTACTGCTTCCAGCCCTTGTGCTAAGCTATATATCTAGCTGCTCCCTGACACATGCCTCCTCTATTTGAACGACCACATCAAACAAGAGGTGGATGCGGGCAAATACTGCGGCATGGTCATGCTGGACCTACAAAAGGCCTTCGATACTGTCAATCACTCCATTCTGATTGACAAGCTAAAAGCAATTGATTTTGATAGCTTATCAGTGAGCTGGATGCAATCCTACCTGGAGGGGAGAGAACAGATGGTAGAGGTAAACGGTATACTCTATCCCCCCCCCTCACAGTGAGCTGTGGTGTTCCACAAGGAAGCATACTAGGACCGCTACTCTTCCTAATTTATGCAAATGACATGTCGTCAGCCTGTGACTGCAACTTGTTCCTGTTTGCGGACGACTCAGCCATGCTGGTCTCTGACAAGAACAAGTTGCAGGTTGAAAAAACCCTCAGCTCGGAACTATATAGGCAAAATCTGCATATGGCTCGCTGATAACAAACTATCATTACACATGGGCAAAACAGAGTCCATTCTCTTCGGTTCAAATAACAAACTCAGCAAGACCGACGGCTTCTCAGTTGCAGTGCATGGGTGACAATATTGTCACAAGGAAAGACGGAATTACCTACCTGGGTTCCATCCTAGAGGCAAATCTTTCCTGTGACAAAATGGCATCCAATGTAATAAAAAAAGTCAACCAACGAACTAGATTCTTGTACCGGATCTCCTCTCAAGAAACAAGAATACCCTGAAGACTCTGGCAGGAGCCCTCATTCAATATACTACGACTATGCGTGCACCTCATGGTAACAAAGCACCTCATAGGCGCTTAAATCTAAATTACAAACATCACAAAACAAACTGGTCAGACTACTACTTGACCTTACCCCCAGAACCCACCTCACCCCTGCCCACTTTGACAACCTAGGATGGCTTAGAGTAGACGACAGAGTACAGCAACTTGCAATGGGCCTGGTCTACAAGATACACTATACGACTAAGGTACCCATGTACATGTCAAAATACTTCCCAAAGGTCAGTGAATACCACAACCACTAGAGGAAGCTCAACAAATCATGTTAAACCCAGATTCGGCTCAAACAATGAACTAAACACGTTTCGCAATTATGCCACATCAATGTGGAACGCCCTACCCAAAGCTGTAAAGGAATGTGAATCACTACCCACTTTCAAAAACACCCTCAAAGAACACCTATACGGGATACTGCAATTCGAAACATGGCCCCTACAAATTTACATTTACATTTACATTTAGTCATTTAGCTGACGCTTTTATCCAAAGCAACTTACATGTTCTGTACGACAAGCCATCAGGAAGGGCACAAGCTGAGCAACAATGTTCATCAAAGTATTGAGTGCTGGTTAGTTTATTAGGACAAGTGCATGACAGTACGGTTAGTTAGGGTTAGATCTTTTTTTTTTTATTCAGATAATGGTTGAAGAAGTGCGTCTTTAGTCGACGGCGAAAGATTGGACGTGTTTCGGCTGTCCTAACTGGGGTGGGTATAGTTCATTCCACCATTGTGGGGCAAGGACTGAGAATAGGCGACTTCTCTTTGATGACCCTCCCGGAGCTTGGATAGGAGTAGGTCTGAGGCGGCCAGAAGATGCAGAGCGTAGGGGTCTTGAGGCTGTGTAGTTAGAAACCATTGACCGGAGGTAGGCGGGAGCGGTTCCCTTTGCCGCACGGTATGCTAGGTCGAGGGCCTTGAAGCGGATTCGTGCAGCAATGGGGAGCCAGTGCAGGTCCCTAAGAAGTGGGGTGACATGGGCCGACTTCGGTAGGTTTGAGATCAGGCGGGCCGCTGCGTTCTGAATGAGTTGAAACATTTCCTAACCCAGTTGTCCCCCCCCCCCCCTGCCCAACCCCCCCCCCCCCCCCCACCTCCAATGTACAGCCCCCCCCCCCCCACCCCACCCAACCCCACCCCACCTACCCAACCTCCTCCAATGTATACAGTTTCGACGTCAAATGTATATACACTCTTTTTCTGGACACTTTTTGTATCACAAACAGTACTGTATTTGCAAATCTGGTATGTCATAAATGTATAGATGTAGCAGTACTGTCTATCTGTAAGTCGTGTACATATGATGAATTGAAAATGGGGGAAGTCTTTCTCTGGTCTGCATCCCCTTAACAATTGTATGTATTGAGCTGTACTGCACTGTACCCATTCTGCAATCTGTTAATAAACTTTTAAATCAATCAATCAATCAATCAATCAATCAATCAATCAATAAATCAATCAATCAATCAATCAATCACATTATAATTACATTGTCATTTAGCTACCGGCAAAAGACACAGATACCTATGCAAGCTGTTCTGCGCATGGGAGGTTCTTATATAAATCCTCATCACACAAAAAAAATAACTTTTTCCGCCCTGAAAGACAGGAACAGCAGCAAGACCCGACCCAGTAAGACATTTATATTAAGTCATTGTTTTCAAATAGTCATTATATAATAGAAATCTGCGACTGTCGTCTTGTCTTAAAATGTACATTTCCACGTATTTTACCGTAACAATATGCTAGCGTACATGTTTGTTTGTGCAAAGCAGCTAAAGCAATGAATGTGTTCATGCACACATGTAAGAATTAAGAATGGGAAATTCAGAAATAAAAAGTATACACTTGGTAGAATCAATATGAACAAAACTTTGCATTATATTCGAAAATCATTTAAGGTGTATTCGTGCACACGTGTCCCGCATGTCTTTGGAAAGACCAGATTACTTATTTGCCATGAAAGAGTTCTCTGCAGTATATGACAGCAGTCATAGAGTGTATATTTTCAGCAATACGTTTGTTTAGGTTAAGGTTAAAACTTAGGAGATTTTATCTTTTTTTAAATGTGATAATATTTCCACAGAGGTTGTTACAGCAGGATCTCACTGCCACCTATAGTATAGCCTATGTACATGTATGTACCACGTGGATGGTTTGCAGGTTATTGTTACGAGACCGCCGCCATCTTATGACCGCCGCCATCTTATGAGTGAAAACAAACGAATTTCTACCATCAAATGGCATTTCACTATTTCGAAAGCCTTTCTAGGCGAGATATGCGTCAAATAAGCTTGCCCTGATTGACTTGTCCAAATTGGTTCAGTTATCTGCAATATTGGCTGAGATATATTAAACAGATTTGTTTGCGGTTTTTTGATAATCATGTCCTTAATTTGCATATAAATGATACATGGGACACTCTGACAACTTGTTAACATAAGCCTATAATTTTTTTCAAATCTAGAAACACTGGTTAGAAGTATATTTCCGGGGGGTGCATTATACCCCCCTCTATCCTAAAGATGATTAAAGCCCAACCTCCAGATTAAACCCTACTGATCAATTATGGGTAGTTTACATCATTGGTATATAATTTCATTATTTATTTTTTTCCATTTGACACCGGAAATGCCACTCTGAAAGAGTTAAAAAGGTCCACGCACGAATAACATGCACGTGCGAATCAAAAAAGCTTATCAAACGCCGACGTCACTACAGCCAGGTGCATATTAATGAGCCGAATCTAAAAGCTAGCACGGCCGTGACGTCACTTCAGGAAATGCCTTGCCCGTCCGGGTCATAGTACTAGTTCAATGGTGGCCCACTAGGTGCATCACAGTTAGCCTATATAGTATATAGCTCCGCCGTCCCTGCTGCCTACAGTCAGGACCACTACACTGACGTTAGCCTATGGTTCTCTCCTCTTTGTGTGCCCCCGTCCTCGCGGGTGTCCTGCGGAGGAGCTTGTGGACGCGACAACAGCGGCGGCCGTTGTTAGCTCATAGCTATCGTGAACCACTAGCCTTTACGGGCTCGAGCACCCTACAGCATAGACATCTATATTCTATTTTTTTTTTTTGATCCACTTTTTCTCCCATTTTCTATATTTTCTCCCATCCCAATTTCGTATCATCCAATTCAACCCTCCCCTGTCACGAACGCTGTTTCTTGCCTCCCACAAGCCGGCTGCAGTGAGGACTAAGTCATACATAGCACAAGTCCCCTCCGGTACTTGAGGTAACAGCAGTCGCATCTTTTCACCTGCGCAGCTCGACCTCTTAGTGTCGAGGAGTAACGCGTGGGAGGCTCACGCTGCCCCCGACACTTCCTGATTCTACTGCGCAGGCGCACCAACCGACTTGTAGGAGTCGCTTGTTCACAACGTTCGATCCCCACCCTTCAGTTTTTCCCTCCCCGTAATACGGCCAATGTGTATTACTGCGGACGACCAGCCAAACTGAAAAACAATGTGGAGAGCTGGATTCGAACACGCGAATCCTAGCGTCTCCACACTGGTGGCGAGTGCCTTAGACCACTACACCACCTAGCCGCCCTAGACATCTATATTCTATTATAGATATCTATGCCCTACAGGCTGCCACCATTGTCGCCGTTGTCGCGTCCATGGCCCCCCGGCAGGGTACCCGTGGGGACGGGGTGTACAGAGAGGAGAGAACCATTTTGGGTCGGCCGTTCATGCCGGCCAGCGAGCCGGATGTCGGGATATTTTGTTAGCACAATAGCTACCAAGCTAAGCTATGTTAGCTACTAACGTTATAAACACAATATGTGTACAATGACACAATGATTTACATTATTACAAATATGGTAACATGGTTGTGGCTTTAGAGATGGGTGGCTATAATCACGGAGCAATAGTGTTAGGTGAAACAGATACATTTTCATTCGGCTAGTAGTAGCAAGCATATATCAGTGCCATGCCACTAGCTGTGTGTGACTCTCAGCGCCCCCTGGTGCCCTGCACCTGTTGTGACGATCATTTCGATTACATATGAACCATTGATTAAAATATGCACGTGCGGTGATTGTGTTGGGCAGACAAAATGTTTGATAAAAACGCTAAAACTGGGTCAATTTCAATACTTTTTTTCCCCATTCTTCATGAAAGTCACTGTTGGCCTAGTCCACATTGTTTATTGAACAAAAATACAACAGAAGGTTTTGTAGATACAGTACTGAATTCTGCCATCCGGACGCATGCAATTTGAAATATGATTATAGAATATAAAATATCAGGCCTAAAATGGTTATGCGGTTAAAATGCGATTAATTAGATAAATTTTTTTAATTGCCTGACGGCACTAGAAATAACCTTTTTTGAAGTTTATTTGTGCTTCACTTCCACTTATTTTGTCTCAACAGTTTGGATTGCAGTTCCGCTTCATCAGTTGCAACATTTAGCCTATCTGCAAATTTAGGACAGGTTATATACACATGCACACACACAGAACTTCCTGGAATTGTTAGATGTAACATGAGATTTGAGGGAATACTTAACTTCTGAAAAATGCCTGGTCATACATGTAAATGTAAGTCCTGTGGCCTGTCATTCAAATCGCTTAAACGTTATGTTGACCATCAGTTACTTCATAGACATGAAGCAAACAAGCAATTCCCTTGTGGTGTGGCTGACTGCAAACATCAGTTTCTGAAGTATACTGCTTTGAAAAAACATATGTACCGTGACCACAGGACCATCTCTGCTTCACAAAGAAATTATATAGGATGTTCATTCAAATGCGAGGCCGCAAGTTGTCAGGAGCAATATACTAATCTCAGGGATGTCATTGCACATCTGAAATTACATATATTGAAAAAAGAGACAGTAAAATGTCCATTTGCAAATTGTGACAAAACCTATAAAGTAAAATCATCATTCACTAGCCATATCGCACGGTTGCATATTAATCAAACAGAGTTGTTTGTAACCCCTGGCCCTACACAATCGCAGTCTACTCAGGATTCCGCTGAGGTGCAAAGGGATTTAGATGAAAGTCATGTAGCAAGTTCATCTGACGACATGCCAGATGACACTGAAATGAGAGCCCTGTATCAAAAAAATCTATGCCTTTTTTACATGCGTCTGCAGGCTAAATGCCTCATTCCATCATCAACAATACAGATTATTGTTGAAGAAATTGACAGTTTGAATGATACGTGTCATCGGTACACTAAGAAGGAATTCAAAAAGTTAATGGGAGCTAAAACAAACTTGTCTGAGACTGATATTGACAGTGTTTTGAGTATTTTGGGAGAAGCAGATTTGCATTCGCTGTGCAGCTCTCACCTTTCCACTGGGCACAGAAGAAAGATGTTCTTCCAAAAGAACTTTTCATATGTGCACCCACAGGCTATTTATCTTGGCACAGACGAGAATAGAAGGGAGTGCTATGCACAATATATCCCACTTCAGGATACTTTACGATCCATGTTAAAAGACCCAGTTGTGTGGCAACAGTGTGTGAAGCCACAAAATAATGCTGCTTCTACTAATGTGTTCACTGATATTTGCGATGGATCTGTTTTCAAGTCCAACGACTTATTCATGGAGCCAGGTATAAGCTTAAAGCTTATCTTGTACCAGGATGCATTTGAGGTAGTGAACCCTCTTGGATCATCAAAGAAGAAGCACAAAATTGTAGGAGTTTACTTTACACTTGCCAACTTCGAGGCCATCTATCGTTCTAGTGTTGACAACTTGCAGCTTTTGCTTCTGTGTCCTGAGAGGTACTTTAAGTACTTTGCACATGAAAAGTTGTTTGCACGGATGCTGTCAGATATTAGAGAACTTGAGAGGCATGGACTGGTCACTTCATCTGGCAAGGTGGTGCGGGCAACAGTCGTATGTATTCTGGGGGACAATTTAGGCTCTCACTCGATCGGTGGCTTTACTGAGAATTTCAGTACTGCAAGTCACTGCTGCAGGTATTGCTTAGTCCCTACAAATAAAATGGACAACCCGACAGACCGGTTTCCGGTAAGAACAGTTGAGACCTACAAGGAAGCACTGCGACAACTACAGGACTCTGAGGCAACACATGTAAAGGGACTCAAGTTTGACTCTGTTTTCAACTCTCTTAAGTATTTCCATGTATGCCAGCCAGGGCTCCCACCATGCATAGGCCATGACTTGTTTGAAGGCGTAGTAGCCTATGACCTTACCCTTTACTTGAGGTATTTTGTAAAGGTGAAGAAATGGTTCACATACACACAGCTGAACCGACGAATCGCACAGTTCAAATATGTGGGTTCTGATGCTGGTTCTGCTCCTTGTGAAGTAAGTATAAGTGGTATGAAGATTGGTGGTCAGGCGGCTGAGAATTGGTGTCTTTTGAGACTTCTACCAGTGATTATTGGGGATAAGATGTCGGATACTAAGGATCCAGTGTGGCAGTTACTGATCTTGCTGAAAGAGCTTTGTGAGTTGGTCTGTGCCCCCAAGATATCTGTACCTCAAATCTGTTTCCTCAATGTTCAGATTCAAGATTATCTTGAAACAAGGAAACAACTATTTCCCACAGAGAAACTCAAACCAAAACATCACTACCTCGTCCACTATCCCTCTTTGATCGTGAAACTTGGTCCACTCATACGGTTGTGGACAATGAGGTTTGAGAGCAAACACTCATACTTCAAAAGATGCATAAGGAGGACACAGAACTTCAAAAATGTGTGTAAGACACTTGCAAACAATCATCAGCTGCTTCAGTCATATCTGAACTCCAGCTCTTTCTTTCCTGCAACTTTGCAAGTAAAAAACATGTTTCCTTACCACACTGACTTGTACAGTGACCAAGTGCGTGATGCGGTTAAAGCAAGCTCGCTCCCACATCCTGAGTTGGTGTCCACAGAAGTGCAGTGGAAGGGTACCCTGTATAGGAAAGGCTATTTTCTATGCATTAAGAATGAAGAGTCAGTGGAATTTGGACAAATTGAGCTCATTCTGATGAAGGAAAACAAGTGTGTGTACTTCCTGGTGATACCACACTCGTCATCCTATCTGGCAGAGTATGGCCTCTATAACCTTGGAGAAGCAGCTAGACAAATGGTTTGCATCATTGCTGAACAGTGTTTGGACTTTTATCCACTAGCTGCATATAGTCTATGTGGAATGACAGTCCTGTCCCTTAAACACAGTGTTCTGGATCAGTAGCTTACTGAATTCGCTACTGACGATATATGGGGTGGCTGATTAGTTGGGGAGGGGATGGGAATCTCAGTTATATTTGATCTTGATTCTTGGGAGTAATGATTCGATTCATAATTGATTGGGTACATACATTCTAAATTCTAAATTGCTGCACGAGGCATATATAACATGTAGTATAGGCATCCAAATCATTCTCATACACACACACACACACACACACACACACACACACACACACACACACACACTGAGGACAGACTCAGGCAAAGTGGCAGGATAGGTGTCAGCAGTTGGGCGTTCAGTGTCTTCACACACTTCCACACACTGCAAGGAGGAGCTGGCATCAAACAGCTGTGCCCCTCAGCCAATGGCACCCCAGGTGAGCCAATAAAAACAGCCGTATTTATTTAGCATTGAACTACCATCCTAAACAGCTTTCATTACTGTTTTTTTTTTTTTTTTATCTGCTTTTTCTGCCTTTTCTGTGATTTTTCTCCCCATCCCAATTTACCTCTTGTGCCAATTCTCCCTCCCCTGTCCTGATTGTTGCTTGCATATGCCCCCCACTGGTTGGTTGTAGGGAGGATCGAAGCCTTGCATCACATGTCCCCTCTGATACATGTGGAGGCAGCCTGTCGCATCTTTTCACCTGCTAGCTTTTAGCTAAATCTGGGCTCAAGCTGTGTTTATCTTTCTTTGTAGTCATGGGTGACCTGGCCAGTTACATAAATGCCGTGCTTCCAGGCTCTGGACTACAACCTTTACTACTGGATTTACTTGACGGCCTCGGAGTGACTAGTGTGGACGATCTACAGTTTTTGCAACCGCATGAACTTGAAGGTGTACTGAAGCCGGTGGAATCCAGAAAGTTACTTGCTCATGCCAAGCGTAAGTGAAACATTGACTGTCACTCTATTTGAGCATGTCTTCATTTTTATATAGTAGAGTGTATGTCAAACTGACTTTTGTTTAACAAAATGGGATTAATAAAGTATCTATCTTTAGGTTACAACCGCAGAGAATCGGAAGAAGATTCCAGTAGCCCGTCTACAGCCTTTCCTGCCAGTTCAGGCATTTTTTCTTCTAGCGGCAGTAAGTAAAACCATTGTGCACACTTTCCTTTCAAATGACAATACTTGAGAGGTCTGTTACGACCAGAAAGGAGATTGCACTGTGCTCATTACATAATTAGCTGCTGCCTTAATGAGGTACACATGGAATGAGTTCAAGTATTAGGGTTCTAATGGGTTCTCCTATTAAGGGGGGGGGGGGGGTAGGCTCCCAGATATACACAGTACATTTCACAGAGTAAATTTTACTCAAACTGAGTAAATTGTACTCAAACTGAGTACATTTTACTCAAACTGGTTTGGGTAAAATCTTACTCAGTTTGAGTCAAATGTACTCAGTTTGAGTAGAATTTACTCTGTGAAATGTACTGTGTACTTTTTTTTTGTTATAACCTCTGCATTTGTCATGTCTCGATGGTAATCAATAAATTATGATGTCAAATCAAAATCCATAATGGATAAGGGGTCAGGGGAAGATTTACCTCCACCCAATCAAAACTCAAACCAGCAGGTTTAATTGGACGGCCTAGTTGTGCGTCAGAAGCCGAACCAGAATGCACCTATCATCATAATCTATTGATTACCATCGAGACATTATGACAAATGCAGAGATTATAATAAAAAGTACATAGAAATCTGGGAGCCTACCCCCCTTAAATACACTGATTTAAGCTTCAAATTTGAGTTTCATATTGTGGGCTCAATTTGTTGCCGTCTTCACTGTTAACATCCAACCATGGTCGCACTGAGTAGTGTACTTGCAGAGGTGGTGGTCCAAACAATATGATAATACTCCTCTGTGCCTGTTTTGAAAATAACGTTATCATTCACTACCATTTTGGACCCCTCTACAGACTTTCCCAACAACACTCCAGACAGAAATGCGGATGCGCTGTTTGACTCCTGCTCGCCTACAAGCTCCTTGTCACCTCCGTTCACGCCAAGACTATGCCCCATCACAAATAAACGTGCGTACATTTACCATGTATACTGTTGGGGATGTTGAATTCAATTGGTAAATGGTCGGCCCAAAACTGTTCTTACTGACTATGTAAATGTGTTTAAAAAAAAATAAACACCTGTCATACAGAATGGCACTATTCTAAAATGGTTCAATGTATGTTAAAAAACAACACATGAATTGAAAGCAGACATTCTGAACTTTTACCTCATAGTTCATTGTTTCATTTAAAATATAAATGATATTGTCTCAGAGGCAAAACAACCAATCTCACATATCTGTGCTAATTATGGCTTACTGTATTCCAGGTCTGCCGATGTCCTCATTGTCCTCCACCAATGAGTGCTCCATCAGCCGTGAGAAGGGAACAGCAGCACTGGACAATAACTGGCACTTCAGTTTCAAGATACAGTGGAACATCATGCCGTCGAATATACAAAAAATATTGGAGAATAAAGAGCGGCCAACGGCGAGGGATAGAAGAGAAATAGTCAGGTTGATTTCCGCAGAAATCCTGGTTGTCTGCAAACATCCTCAAAAGAAACATTTGAATGAAATTGCCCGCAAGATGGTACAAGAGTATCCTAAGTCATTCAAGGATGTGATTGAGGATCAAGTCATAGGTAGTGGCTACGATGCTCTAGCAAAACAACTACAATGCAGAGTGGACAACCACAAAAGGATAGGTCCACCAACGATGACTCCAAGCAGTGTTGACAAGGGAAAGACACGAAGGAAAATGTCTTATGGATGTGTGAACCCAGAACCTCAACTGCGTGCTGCAAATGACGAATCACAGAGGAAGATGAAAGAGGACCTACATAAAATGTTTGAGGAAAATGAGAAAGATGAGAAGAAAATAGAAGCATTGATGACTAACACGTTTGCCTCCCAGAGAAGAGATGTCCTAGATGAGAAAGACACACGGACTTTGAAAAAAGAATGGCCCTATCTTTTCAACACAACTGGCTTGAAGGCTCATTTCAATTAACTGACTGGGGTCCAGATAAATGAAGAATTCCAAGAGGCCATGAATGTAAAATACAAAAGAGTCCTGGGATTTTTCAAGTGTCTGCGCCCAGAAAGAGATAGTGTTGCAGGAAAACTCCAACCTCAAATCCAGGCTGCGGGTTGTGATGACTCCGTTGGGACTGTGTTACTGCTTTTAGCTCACTTCAAAGAAGACCAAAACAAGATGCTCATAAATGTTGACGATACCGATCTTGCAGCAGATGTGAACTCTCAGGATCTTCCCACAACCCCATGCATATTGCTGTGTGGTAAGTTAAGTAAAGGATAATGTATAGCTATACTCTGTCATTGTCGCAAAATAATTGACAGACACTGCGTTCTGTTCTAAACCCAGTGAAGGTCAATTATTTTGCGACATTGACAGAGTATAGCTATACATTATCCCGCTTATTACATGGCTAACTTACTAACAATATACCTAATTCATTTTACACCATCGACAAGATGAGATCAAATGCAGACTCAGTTGTTCTGTGGCTCCTCTGTCATCGCCGGCACCCGGCAGGTGTGTGGACTTGATTGCACTGATGTAGTGCAGTTGTGCATAATGGTAATGCTTAGCTTTCGTGACTGCGATCAAAATGCTTGATTGTGATTGGTCAATAGCGCTCTGTTGCCCCTGACAGCGGTCATTATTGCGCGTTGCCCATGACAGCGGTGAATTATCGAAAAATAAATGTTTTTTTTGTATCTACTTTTTCTCCCCATTTTTCTATTTTTCTCCCGTCCCCAATTTCGTATTGTCCAATTACCCTACCCTTCCCCCTACCCTCCCCTGTCTCGAACGCTGTTAGGCCATGCCTCCCACAAGCCGGCTGCAATGTGGACGAAGCCTTGCATCACGTGTCCCCTCCGGTACTCAAGGAGGCAGCCGTCGCATCTTTTCACCTGCACAGCGTGATCTCTCAGCGGCGAGGGTCTGCGTGGGAGAGACACGCCGCCCTCGTTGCTTCCTGATTCTACTGCGCAGGCGCACCAACCGACCTGTAGGAGTCGCTGTCCACAACGTCCAATCCCCACCCACCAGCTTCCCACCCCCTAATACTGCCAATTGTATTAGTATGAACAACCAGCCAAGCTGGTAGCAACGCCGAGAGCTGGGCTCGAACCCAGCATCTCCTGCATTGGTGGCGAACGCCTTGCCCACTGCGCCACCTAGCCGCCCGCATTTTGGCTAATGTTAAAACTTGTCAGCTCAGTTTTGTCTATTTTTCTGTGTGTGTGTGTGTGTGCGCGTGTGTCTGTCATACCTTCACAGGACAAAGCCCACTGACTGCATCTGTCTTCATGGTAGCAGTGGACCAGGTGGTGGTCAATGATGGAGTCTCAACGTTCACTGAAGCAGTCAATGCCATGTTCATGATCTATTATGCCCTCAACATCGACTATCCTGTAGAGCTGGGTGCAACAATGGAGTTTCTTCAAAGGTAATTGTATATTTCTTTCAGCTTTTTATTCATTTACCAGCATAATGAACTTTTTTTCTTTTTTTTTTTTTTGATCTTTTCCCCCCTCCATTTTCCTCCGATTTTCTCCCATCCCAATGTTAGTCGTATGCCAATTCCCAGTCCCTTCCTGGTCGCTGCGCACTTACCCCCCACAGTCAGATCATCTGGGAGAGTGGAGGCTACCACGTGCTTCCTCCGACACACGTCCAGCCAATCACCGCTTCTTTTCACCTGGCAGCGCGGATTCTCATCGAGAGGGCGTAGCGTGTGGGAGGATCACACTATCCCCCTCAAGTCCTATCCGCGCTTAGCAGGCGCCCCGACCGAACTGTAGGAGTCGCTGTTTACAACGACCCGGACCCACCCCGCCAGCTTCTCCCACCCTCTAATACAGCCAATTGTATTAGTGCAGACGGCCAGCCAAGCTGGTGACAACCCCGGAGCTGTGAGCTCCAGCTCACAGCTCCGGGGTTGGTGACGAACGCAATCTCCGCTCGGCCACCTAACCGCAGCATAATGAACTTTTAATCATAAAGTCCTTGTAGCAGTTTGAGAGTGAATCAATGCAGTGCAGAAGGCAGGGCATGAGTGACAGAGCCCATTCTTTCAAACATTCATTGAGAGCAGCACACACATAGGCTATAGCAGTATCACGGTATGCAGCCAAGGCCCACCAATGTGAGAATGAACGGAATTGTGTAAATGTACACCATTTGATAACGATGTCAATCCTTTTATGTACCACTCCTCTACAGATGCATGTTCAAGATAAATCCGGACAAGGGCTCAAAAGTCCACAAACAAGGCAATAAGAAGTGTCTCGCAGTCAATCCCAAGGTCCTGTCACTCATATCGAAGATATCAGAGCATGACTGGCTGGAATGACTGGTGAGTTTGCTGTTAATTCATTTGATTACTTGTGATTTATTTCATGTCCCTTTTTTCAAAACTATTTGGCAGGTGATCGGATCAACCTCTATTCAGGTAAATCTAATTCTTTCCACCACAAGGTTGGGAGTAAAGCGAATACAGTTTCCACAGGAAAGAAAACCTTCAGTGCTGTTCTTTGCTCTTCCAATTAAGAAACTCATTTCATTTCAGATATAACTAATGTTAATAGCAGCATCTACGCTAACCTCCGCCATTGGTGTTTTGAAATGAACAGTTGCTTCTCACTGTTGTCACACCTAAACCACCTCTTCTCGTAGATTACAAACTTCTCTCTATGGAGATTTGCCAGAATGATGTGGGCAGTGAAACGTGAGCTCACAAGATCAGAATGGTCTCATGTCCAAATTCTGAAGATTTGGACATCAATCTGATGCAATTTCTTCTTTATTTCTCCATGAGGTTGATTGAAATAGTATTTCTGTTTGTGTGTATTACAGAGAATCCAGAGCCATCAGGACTAAAATGAAGCGAAACAAGATACAGCAGCACTGGAAGAAAGAGGATGAATAACATTCTTGTTTTCAGTTCAGTTAATTTTTATATTGGACACATGACAATGGTCATAAATCGCAAGTTTTACCAGCTGCTGTTGCAGCATTGTCCGAAAAGGGCTAGGGAGAAGCACTATATAGCTTGCCGGGCCTACGCCTGAAGACTCCCATTTGTTATACACATATATACCTGCACATATTCATACATGATACATATTCATACATGATGTTTATAGCATTGTTCTGTATATACTGTATACATACACATATACACACACGCATATATATTTATCCCATAAATACTGTATCATATTATAAATAATAAGCTGTACACCAACTGGGGTGCTCTTTGCCATGGATATGTATGTGTGTGTATGTATATATATATATATATATATATATCCATACACACATGGCAAAGAGCACCCCATAGTTGGTATCCACAGCTTATTTACAATATGATTAATAAATTAGTGTTGGCATGTATATAAAGTGATATACAGTACATATACACATTATAGTATATTATGGTTGAGCACTTTGGTTCCGCACGGACGTTTACACTGTTATAGAATACAGCACTGACCATCACCAACCGTAACTTAGGGGTTAGAGTTAGAGGTGGTCTAGGTCTGGTTAGGGGTTAGAGTCAGAGGTGGTCTAGGTCTGGTTAATAGAGGCCATAACCAGACCTAGACCACCTCTAACTCTAACCCCTAACCAGACCTAGACCACCTCTAACTCTAACCACTAACCAGACCTCTTCCATGTGGCACTTTAACAGTACACTGACCTCAGAATGTATATTTTTATGCAAGCAGATTGCAATCAGTGTGTACTACTAGTACTACTGTATTTAGTTTACAGTATCATGTTGTTATAGAATAAACCGCTGCCAGCAGCAGCCCAGCACTGACCAATGACCATCACCAAACTTAACTTAGGTGTTAGAGTCAGAGCCTAGGTGGTCTAGGTCTGGTTAGGGGTTAGAGTCAGAGGTGGTCTAGGTCTGGTTAATAGAGGCCATAACCAGACCTAGACCACCTCTAACTCTAACCCCTAACCAGACCTAGACCACCTCTAACTCTAACCACTAACCAGACCTCTTCCATGTGGCACTTTAACAGTACACTGACCTCAGAATGTATGTTTTTATGCAAGCAGATTACAATCAGTGTGTACTACTGTGTTTAGTTTACAGTATCATGTTGTTATAGAATAAACCGCTGCCAGCAGCAGCCCAGCACTGACCAATGACCATCACCAAACTTAACTTGGGGGTTAGAGTAAGAGTCAGAGGTGGTCTAGGTCTGGTTAATAGAGGCCATAACCAGACCTCTAGACCATCTCTAACTCTAACCCCTAACCAAACCTAGACCACCTCTAAATCTAACCCCTAACCAGACCTTCCATCACCATGTGGCACTTTACACAACAACCTCAAAATGTGATTTATCATTTTATGTTTATGCAAGCAGATTGCAATCAGATTGCTACTGTGTGTACTATACACTATTGTACTGTACTATTATCTACTCAAGTTAAAAAAACACAGTATCCTGTTAGTGTTGTTGACACTGTTACACTGGCTGCTGTTACTGTTATTTAATATTTTCAAATAAATCGCTGCCAGGTGAGCAAGGCCAGACATAATGTGACTGTCTTATTAAGTTATTTCTCCATTCACAGATCGACAGTGAGTGCTGCACCCTTCCTGTTTATTACTTGTGCCGCCGACTCAGATTCCCCTATAGGTTAAAAAATAAATACGCAATTTAAATCAGAATATGTTCCATGTTGACTATTTCTGACTTCTGCCAAGTTTTTTTCCATTGACTAAAAATAGACAAAAATGTCATCCGTTTACTAAAATGCTCAGACATTTTAATGCTCAGACATTTTAGTTGACTAAAACTGACTAAACGAACAAAATAAATGAAAATTACTAAATATGATAAACGAAAAAGGAGCACTTGACACATTACTAAGACTAAAACTAAAATGAAAATAGCTGCCAAAATGAACACTGGTTTACAGTGACATTCCATATAAATGTTGTGATTTCCATATAAAATGTTGTGCTAATAAATACCGCTCTCCTTCGAGACACCACCGCCGACTCATCTCTCAGCACTATACAATATTATGCTAGATATAGTCGTTTCCTTTTCACCATTGGCAGATTATCATCCACATTGGAGAATAGAGCTTTTAAATGCTTATTTCTACTTTTGACACATTAACTGTACTGACTTTTACAAGGTATATCAACTGTATATATCAACTGTATGTACTCCAAATATACTGAGAAGAGTGCTTGCTTGTGGGTTGTTGAACTGGAGTGCAGCTGAGACCATGCAAAATGAATACTTAACCCATTTAGACATAAAACGCCTGCTAAAAACTCCTATTAAAACCTATGCAATTAGGGTTTTTTGGAAAGATTTTCAGAATTGTCAGTTAATAAAACCTTTTATATCAGCCTCTGGAGCAGATTGAAAAATGAAATGAAAACCGAGAACTTGGGCTTTTATTTGAACATCATTCATTTTCCCTAATGTGCATTGACATTTAAAAAAGAAAAATTTCTTGTCCAGATACTTTTAAAGGGATTTCAAATAATAGGTAATTTGAATGTAATTTTGAATTTGTATACAGCAGTTGGGCTGTAAAAATACAGAGAATATATAGCAAATATCTGTAAAAAAAAATTCACTGCTGAACTTTGTGTTCTGTCACTTAATTGAAGGAGTTTGATTGTAATCATTTTGGAAAAACCTGTAGAATAACAGTGTTTCACTGCTGAACGAAGTTCTGTCACTTAATTGAATGAGTTTGATTGTAATAATTATGGGGAAACCTGTAAAATAACAGTGTTTCACTGCTGAACTTAAGTTATGTCACTTAATTGAAGGTGTTTCATCGTAAATGTAGGAAAAACCTGTGAAATAACAGTGTTTCACTGCTGAACTTTAAGTTCTGTCACTTAAGTGAAGGAGTTTGATCGTAATAATTTAGGAAAATACTGTCAAATGACAGTATTTCACTGCTGAACTTTTAGTTATGTCACTTAATTGAAGGTGTTTCATCATAAATGTAGGAAAAACCTGCCAAATAACAGCGTTTCACTGCTGAACGAAGTTCTGTCACTTAATTGAAGGAGTTTGATTGTAATAATTATGGGGAAACCTGTAAAATAACAGTGTTTCACTGCTGAACTTAAGTTATGTCACTTAATTGAAGGTGTTTCATCGTAAATGTAGGGAAAACGTTAGGTTATGACTATAACCAAGTTCTGTTAGTATAGCGACGCTCGGCATCGCTCTCTGCACTATCTCGCATACGTGCACGCGCACTGAATAAAGACCACAATGTACCTTTAATCCCAATATTCGTCTGACCACACCCCTATCAGCTTACCCATATAAGCAGGGGTGGGGCCACCCACTCTCCTCCTTCCCAAGCTTTCGCCACAAGGCGAGGTCAAAGGCTGCAGCGGCGTCGGATGCCGAGCGTCGCTATACTAACAGAACTTGGTTATAGTCATAACCTAACGTTCTGTATCGTATCGCTCTCGCTCGGCATCGCTCTCTGCACAAGGGAGGCCGAGCGAGAGCCAACGGCCGACAAATACACCCCGCTGACAGCCCCCCACAAACCATCAGAACAGGGAGGGCCGAGCCCCCCCGACCCACCCTAATGGCGGGCACCCCCCCTATTAGGGGCTTCACGGGAGGGCGACGGACCCGACCGTGCGAAGAGGCACTCAAGCAACTCAACGCACAGGGTGAGCAGACCGTGGCTTGACCCCACGACTACACACACGCACAACCCGCATGCCACCCGGGAACGAACGGAGGAACAACCTCGTTACTGCCCCCAGAATCACGGGGTCAAGGGCAAACCCAACCCCGTGGCAAGGCCATAGCAGCGGAGCACGAAGGAAGACCCAGACCCACCAAAAGGACTGGACTCCCTAGAATGGGGGCCCGGAGAAGTCCATGATGCCAGCATCAAGACCCCACCAGGTGGGCACGTAGTGCCCCGCCCCCCACATCGCCAGCGTATTCGGACAAAGGCCCCTCAGTTACTGCACCTGGTATTCCCAGGCGGAATCCCATCCAAGTACTAACCAGGCCAGAACCTGCTTAGCTTCCGAGATCGGACGAGATCGGGCGTGTTCAGGTTGGTATGGCCGTAAGCCGAGCGGGCCCTGTCCCCCCAATAGTACACCGCCTGGCACACTGACCCTGCAGAACAGGCAGTCAGCATGGCCGTAAGCACACAAAAAAGGTTAACCAACGGAAGCAGGCAGCGCACCGGGGAAAAACCAGGCAACAGGCTGTTAACCCTAGCCTGGAGACTGCGGACGAGACAGGCGCCAGAGGGGACAGCTGAACACAGCCGCCCCGGCGGAAGGAGCGTAAGCTGGCGGTGTTGCATGACCAAGCCTCCATTTAAAAACCCCCACCCAGAGGGGTCGAGGCAGAGAAGGCTGACACGATTGGCAGACGTCATGAACGTGCAGGGGCACCCTCAAACGGTGAACCCGGGAGTTGACACTGCTCCAACACACCAGGGTATCAACCACCTCGGTGTTACCCAATGCGGTGGTTGTTCCTATAACCCCTCAAGAAAAAACTCCAAAACACACCTGCGGGTATACACCGGCTATACCGCAGTACAAGTGTTTCAGTTTCCAAAAAGGGTTAACCCAGGCCTACGGGTCGCAAACATCACTTCGGACCGGGCCTGGCGGTACGGGAAGCACAGGGTCACCAGAGGAGGTCAAAAAACCACCCCCACAGGCCCCTCTTCGCCATGCGTGAGAGAGGAGCGAAAAATAATGGAGAACCAGCCCCTAAGCACACCGTACCTGGTATTCCCCGGCGGTCTCCCAACCAAGTACTAACCAGGACCAACCTGTGTAGCGGCCGAGATCCGACGAGATCGAGCGCGTACAGAATGGCATGGCTGTAAGCCATGACGACAGTGCTGAGTAAAAACATACCCAACCAGGGTCTCCATAGCGCTTAACCCTGTGACACCCAGACCGACCTGGCATTTTTCCCCCTGAAAAAAGCCCAAGTCCCTCAGGGTACCAGAACAGCAGATCTGCATCCCCGGCGGACAACGGGTTCAACTGATCTGGACCAGCGTGACCAGAACCAGTCCCGTGCCCTAACCACGCCGACATGCCTACTCCAGGAGAAGGGCAGATATGCGTGTTGATCTTAACATGAAAAGAAGGCGCCACCCAGACGTTCGGACGAACCGCGCCTGGTGGCCCACCCCAAGGGCGTGAGACCCCACCACATATGTTCAGATCCATCCCGTCATCATCCCCCAGACATGAACGAGAATCCGTCGACAACCCACCCAGGTCATGGGATGTGGTCGTCGGAAGAGGAAAAACCCCCATCTCAGTTGCTTTATAAAAACGCTGTTTCAACCACAAGCAACCAAGGCGTGCCAGTCAATCGCCTGTTTACAGCGAGCTAGCACTATACGTGCGTCGGGACACACCCCCATCAATGAACAGGCTATTTAGACCTGTCATTGAATCCCCAAGGCGCCCAGGGGAACGACAAGAGGGGTGTGACACTCCCTAACTCCAACACTTCTGGAATAGAAAGAAGGAAGCATCAACAGTATGTATCCCAGTCTACACAACCGGGGTAAAAAATGTTCACATTTTTACATCCCACCACCCTCCCATAGGAAAGAGACGGGGATCCCCAGAGAGACTTCCCACGCGAGCTGTACAGATTGAAAAGAATATATTGCACCTTGAGCCATGTAAAAAACTGGTTTTAGGGCCTCCGGGGAAGAGGCACTGAACCCATACACACTCAATAAACGAATTGAATCGAATATACATACAATAGAAAAGGACCCTTCTAGAGGGTCCACTCACTTTGACAATCTGAGGAGGAAGGCTCTGTACTCTGATGGAGGCTTCCTCACATGGAAGAAGGAGTCCGAACTCACAGAAGGCCTGAATAGGCGCTTGGTGAGGAGGAGCCCTGACCACCCCCCCTGAAAACAGATCCATCACATGGACCTGAACAGCACACGGAAGTCCTACCAACAGAGACGCGCACGGTGACGTACTCTATGGCGGGGGAATTCCTGCGGTGCACACGCCCAATATACCAGGCCGTGGGACCAGGAACTCCCTCCCCCCCCCCCCCCCCCCCCCGTAACGTGCCGAACCGCCACGTGACGGGAACCTTGAAGGACAGGGGGTGTACCCTTGACCGACAGAACAATGGGGAGAGGAAAGGTTACCAGTTCACCCCTTTACGACCCCACACCCATGATACGATGTAACGACAAAAAGAGAATATGACACAGTCATAGTCAGCTCTATGAAGCGTTTCACAGCTCCACACAGCGCATGAGCTAACCTGCTATCTGATTTTTACTAAGGAAAAACACAGAATAGAGAGGGCTCTAAGAACCCCGGTCCAACATACACATGTGCTTCCGTGGCCAGTACAACCCAGTTGTAGGTCACATGACACACACAACCCATCATCACCTACAAAAAATGGCAAAAACACTCAACAGAGGAACGCCGTTTTTTTCACAATGAGAGAATACATCATTCTTGATTAGTATCGACCACAGGCCTTGCTAAGCACACATGACAGCAACCAAACCAATTTCCCTTTAGGAAATAAGTTTCTCCAGCAGATTTAGCACAACCTCAGCAATCAAGCTAAGAGTTACATCGTATCCCTACCACACAAAAGACACAATTAATGCACAACATGTCTGATAGGAGGATGAAAAAGTCCCCAGGGAACCGGGGGGGAAACACAATCCTCCTATTTTACCCTCAATACGGCCAGTTAAAACAGGAAAACCTGTTAATGTGTAAACACACTGTTCATTGTCATTACAGTCTGAGAAAGAACATTCTTTTACTCACTTGTCACCAAGCATAGCTTCATAGGTTAGTTACCTTAGTTGTGAGTACACGGCCGTGTTTCTCACACAACAACCAGATCATTACATCCCGTTTGCACGGAGAAGCTAACTGCCAGTGACAAAAACAGCTCACACATAACCCGCAACGTATCCTAAATGCATTGTAGCAACACACGTTTTGGGAAAAACACCGTTATTCACAATACATTTAGCAAAGTAAAACCAGAAGACGTGTTATGAGGTCTGGTCAACCCCGTTCCTACCCGGAACGCAGATCAGCGAAGTGCAGTCACAGACACCGTAGGAACACAGCCGCTCCTGTGTTGTCCGAACTGGGCAGCGTCACCGCCCCAACCCGCACTACAGTCCCCTGTTGATGCAACCTTGCCGTCCTGGCTCAGGGCAGGGTCGACGAAAACATCCCCTGTCAAGGATGACGTCGTGGTCAAGAGTGTAAAACATGTTAAAATCAAAGCACGTTCAACAGAATAGCATCAAGCTAACGGCCGCTCCAACCGTTCGGGTGCTACTGCTTCTGCTCGCGAGACGCCGATCTAACGACGCACGCGATCAGAAGCGAGCTCACGGCGGCGCGCGAGAAGCTAAGCTACCCCGCGCCAGGCCATGGCCATAGCAGCAAGCTAACGTTACCTAGCGACCACGACATGCTAGCCCCGCAGCTAACAGCTGACTGGCTAATAGTAGGCCCTAAGCAGGCCATGCAGCGATCCAGCAGGCTAACGCAGCAGTTAACAGCTGACTGGCTAACCGTAAGCTATGAACATGTAAACAATGACATAACACTCACCCAGACAGGCCGCCGTTCTGAACCTCTCCTCACTTTTTAAGAGAAAAGAGAAAACAAGATGTCAACACCGCTTCACAACGGTGACTTTACCACATCCGACGGAATCAGCACAGTACCAACTGGCCTGTGTAGCTGACTTTGAACATGAATCTGCCGCTATCGCACATTACATGCACATATCCCCTCGTGAAGGAATACTCTCATTTGGATATGAAAGATGGGGCCTTAACACGGTGACAGAGAGAATCCACTCGTCCAGAACACACAGGGATCACCAGTGTCAATGGTCGCGGCCCACTAGTTAAAACTATAATGGTCTTCAGACCAAGGCCTTCTGTCGCCTAGGTGGCTGAACAAAGGACCCTAGCCTGGGGCCGGTTTCCATAAACTTTATCAAGTAGCCCCCATAGCACTAACAGACAAGTGGAGCCCGCCAGCAAACACTACTCACCCAACCTGGAACGCACCGCTTCTCACAACAGCGGCATGTCCGACAGTTCAGCTGTGGCCTGACAGGTTTCACCCCAACAAACACAGCAAGGAACTGCAGTTGAGAAGCATGCAGCGGCGTGCTCCCAATACGAAAACCGGTGGAGGGTTTTTAGAATGATCATCATCTTCCAGACACTCCAGTACGAAGACAATATCGCCGTATTTTCTCGAAAAAAGTGAGAGAGAAAATAAAGATATGATGTCAACGTATCCTTGTTTCCCAAAGCTGCTCCTAAACCTTTCTTCCATCATGGTGTCAAGTGTGGGGATCTACCGAGGCACTTCTTCCTTGTGGTGAAAGCGAGAAGGAGGAGAGTGGGTGGCCCCACCCCTGCTTATATGGGTAAGCTGATAGGGGTGTGGTCAGACGAATATTGGGATTAAAGGTACATTGTGGTCTTTATTCAGTGCGCGTGCACGTATGCGAGATAGTGCAGAGAGCGATGCCGAGCGAGAGCGATACGATACAGAACCTGTGAAATAACAGTGTTTCACTGCTGAACTTTAAGTTCTGTCACTTAATTGAAGGAGTTTGATCGTAATAATTTAGGAAAATACTGTCAAATGACAGTATTTCACTGCTGAACTTTTAGTTATGTCACTTAATTGAAGGTGTTTCATCATAAATGTAGGAAAAACCTGCCAAATAACAGCGTTTCACTGCTGAACGAAGTTCAGTCACTTAATTGAAGGAGTTTGATTGTAATAATTATGGGGAAACCTGTAAAATAACAGTGTTTCACTGCTGAACTTAAGTTATGTCACTTAATTGAAGGTGTTTCATCGTAAATGTAGGAAAAACCCGTGAAATAACAGTGTTTCACTGCTGAACTTTAAGTTCTGTCACTTAATTGAAGGAGTTTGATCGTAATAATTTAGGAAAATACTGTCAAATGACAGTATTTCACTGCTGAACTTTTAGTTATGTCACTTAATTGAAGGTGTTTCATCATAAATGTAGGAAAAACCTGTGAAATAACAGTGTTTCACTGCTGAACTTTAAGTTCTGTCACTTAATTGAAGGAGTTTGATCGTATTTTTTTTAAATACTGAAAGTTGCCTTATTTTCACATTCAGTAAAATGATGAGTATCTTATGTGTTTTTACATACAATTCAATGTAATTTAACATTCAACACAATTAAGCAAATACATGTATTTAAAAAGAATTACCTGTAGAATAACTGAAGGTTTTTACTGTTTTTTAATTATATTATTCTCTTTTTTAACATTATTTAACATTACATTTAAAGTTTAACAGCAAAAAAACAGAAAGTTGCCTTATTTTCACATACAGTAAAATGATGTATATTCTAGGTGTTTTACATGTAATTTAACATTCAAGACAATTAAGCAATGGAATAATCCTGTAAAAAAAAGATAATTTCTTATTAAATCAATCTACAGATTACAACCTTTATTTAATGGTTAATATTTGTATTAAAGGTTATTTACTGTATTTTTATGGAATTTCCTGTATTTTTATGGGATTTACACTTAAAGTAGAAAAACAAAAGTAATCTGTAAAATAATACATTGAAAGTCCCGTAAAAATACATTTTTTTTAAGAGTGTAGGAGAGAGAAGAGTTGACCTCTAGAACAGTAGGTGTCTAAAAGAGAGGAGAGTTGACCTCTAGAACAGTAGTGGTCTAGGAGAGAGGAGAGTTGACCTCTAGAACAGTAGGTGTCTAGGAGAGAGGATAGTTGACCTCTAGAACAGTAGGTGTCTAAAAGAGAGGAGAGTTGACCTCTAGAACAGTAGTGGTCTAGGAGAGAGGAGAGTTGACCTCTAGAACAGTAGGTGTCTAAAAGAGAGGAGAGTTGACCTCTAGAACAGTAGTGGTCTAGGAGAGAGAAGAGTTGACCTCTAGAACAGTAGTGGTCTAGGAGAGAGGAGAGTTGACCTCTAGAACAGTAGTGGTCTAGGAGAGAGAAGTGTTGACCTCTAGAACAGTAGCAGTCTAGGAGAGAGAAGAGTTGACCTCTAGAACAGTAGCAGTCTAGGAGAGAGAAGAGTTGACCTCTAGGACAGTAGCAGTCTAGGAGAGAGAATAATTGACCTCTAGGACAGTAGGTGTCTAGGAGAGAGGAGAGTTGACCTCTATAACAGTAGGTGTCTAGGAGAGAGAAGAATTGACCTCTAGAACAGTAGTGGTCTAGGAGAGAGAATAGTTGACCTCTAGGACAGTAGCAGTCTAGGAGAGAGAATAGTTGACCTCTAGGACAGTAGTGGTCTAGGAGAGAGAAGAGTTGACCTCTAGGAGAGTAGCAGTCTAGGAGAGAGAAGAGTTGACCTCTAGGACAGTAGCAGTCTAGGAGAGAGAATAGTTGACCTCTAGGACAGTAGTGGTCTAGGAGAGAGAATAGTTGACCTCTAGGACAGTAGGTGTCTAGGAGAGAGAAGAGTTGACCTCTAGAACAGTAGTGGTCTAGGAGAGAGAAGAGTTGACCTCTAGGAGAGTAGCAGTCTAGGAGAGAGAAGAGTTGACCTCTAGGACAGTAGCAGTCTAGGAGAGAGAAGAGTTGACCTCTAGGACAGTAGCAGTCTAGGAGAGAGAAGAGTTGACCTCTAGAACAGTAGGTGTCTAAAAGAGAGGAGAGTTGACCTCTAGAACAGTAGTGGTCTAGGAGAGAGAAGAGTTTACCTCTAGGACAGTAGGTGTCTAGGAGATAGAAGAATTGACCTCTAGAACAGTAGGTGTCTAGGAGAGAGAAGAATTGACCTCTAGGGCAGTAGGTGTCTAGGAGAGAGGAGAGTTGACCTCTAGAACAGTAGCTGTCTAGGAGAGAGAAGAGTTGACCTCTAGAACAGTAGTGGTCTAGGAGAGAGAAGAGTTGACCTCTAGGAGAGGAGGTGTAGGAGAGAGGAGAGTTGACCTCTAGGACAGTAGGTGTCTAGGAGAGAGAAGAGTTGACCTCTAGGAGAGGAGGTGTAGGAGAGAGGAGAGTTGACCTCTAGGACAGTAGCGTCTAGGAGAGAGAAGAGTTGACCTCTAGGACAGTAGTGGTCTAGGAGAGAGAAGAGTTGACCCCTAGGACAGTAGCGGTCTAGGAGAGAGAAGAGTTGACCTCTAGAACAGTAGTGGTCTAGGAGAGAGAAGTGTTGACCTCTAGGACAGTAGCGGTCTAGGAGAGAGAAGAGTTGACCTCTAGAACAGTAGTGGTCTAGGAGAGAGAAGAGTTATACGTCAGACTCAGTGCGCGCGCATCAAGGGGGCAAAAGGAACAACAGGGCAGACTACAATATTTGCATTTGTTAGCCATGCTAGCGATCTAAACAATCAATCCATGCCAAAGCTAGATATGTAAAAGGTGAAAGACTCACACTCACAGCCATGCTGATTTAGCTAAATGACATCCAGACGTTTTAGTTTGAAACTACTTTTAGTCAGGGGAGTGTCATGGTTTCTCCATAGAGCTCCGTCATACTTCTTTTAGCACAGCAGCTCGCGCAGGTAGGGGGTAACTTAGTCACGTGATATTGCTGATTGGCTCAAACACAGTATGTTTGTATACAGCGAACAGGTCTATACTGTGACTTATATACATCTGTACATTTCCCATCATTACACTCTCAATGAGAAATGTTGTCCTCTCGCCAGGCTGTCATTGTAAATAAGAATTTGTTCTTACCCTTAGAGGTCGCCAGACCCGTAGGCGGGTTTACAATATGTGATGCGGCACGGTCTAGGCCGTCATATCTTGATGGAGAAGATTCTTCAGAAATGCCAAAAACGCTGCGCAATTCAGAAATAGGTAAAACATTTGATATTCGCAATTTCTAGTGCTTTGAAATGTTCTCTATCTGTTTCCTTATTTGCCAAACTTAATACGACTTGTAAATGTGTTAATTATTGTTAACTTGTCCGGCTGTATAATTTCCCTCGCTGCATCACCCCACCCCATCCAGAGCCCTAAGGTCTGCTGACCAGCTGCTGCTGGAGGTGCCTAGGACCAGGCTTAAAACTAGGGGAGATAGAGCCTTTGCTGCTGCTACCCCCCGGCTCTGGAACAGCCTCCCCCACATAAGATCTGCCCAGAGCATAGAGGTTTTTAAATCCTTGCTCAAAACACACCTCTTCTCCCTGGCCTTTGACCAGAGCTAGCCCAGCATCTATACATGACGTCCGCTGTCACTCTGCACTTTTTATCTAATTTTCTTGTCTCTTTTATTGCACTTTGCCCTTGCTTTACTCTACCTTTTTTGTAATTCTATTGTATTTTATTGCATTGTATGTGTTTTTTACCATGTTGTTAAGCACTTTGGTTTGGCTGTTAGCCATTTGTAAATGTGCTATATAAATAAAACTGACTTGACTTGACTTGACTAAAGAACTACAGTTGTGTCGTAGGGGAGGGGCTGAGTACTTTCAGTCTCAGGTGTCGGAGAAAGACGCGCAGAAATGACAGCTACCAAATCCATTCTGAGACAATGGACCCAGTAGGCTACTTTGTTGGCAGTGTGAAAATATGCAGAGAAAGCTTAATATCACCAATCCTTTTTACATCTGTAGATACTATCTGTACATAGACCTGACCTACTCTACTACTTACAGTACATCAATGGCGGCTGCTGACCAAGTTTTTTGGTGAAGCAACATTTTTATTTTTAAAACATCCCCCGCTGTGTGTGTCAGTGGTCAGTGGACACAGATGAAAACATATTAACATTAGGTGATGGCGCACCTGACCAGACACAGATGCAAAAAATTACATATGCTTGCACTTCATGGTACGAAAGCACCTCAAAGGCACTAAAAACAAGATTACAAACATCACAAAACAAACTGGTCAGACTACTGCTTGACCTTATTCCTAAAACTCACCTCACCCCTGCCCATTTTGACAACCTAGGATGGCTTAGAGTAGATGACAGAGTACAGCAACTTGCAATGGGCCTGGTCTACAAGATACATTACACCACTAAGATACCCATGTGCATGTCGAAATACTTCCCAAAGGTCAGTGAATACCACGACCACAACACCAGAAGGAGTTCCACAAATCATGTTCAACCCAGATTTGTATATGTCATAAATGTCTGGATGTAACAGTACTTTTTATCTGTATGTTGTGTATGTCATAAATGTTATGATGAATTGAAAATGGGGGACCCAGATGTAAACAAGACAAAAGTCTTTCTCTGGTCTGCATCCCCTTAACAATTGTGTATTGAGCCGTACTGTATTGTACCCATTCTGCAATCTGTTAATAAAGTTTTCAATCAATCAATCAAACACAAGGATCATAAAGAATGGTAAAACAAGGAGGAGAAGAGGAGGTGTGTGTAATCCCACCAGGGCAGCTGTGATGTGTCTTTCATGTACTGCCTTTGTGTGTGTGTGTGTGTGTGTGTGTGTGTGTGTGTGTGTGTGTGTGTGTGTGGGTGTGCGTGTGTGTGTGTGTGTGTGTGTGTGTGTGTGTGTGTGTGTGTGTGTGTGTGTGTGTGTGTGTGTGTGTGTGTGTGTGTGTGTAGGGGGGGGGGGGGGGTGAGAGAAAGAGAGAGAGATAGAGAGAGAGAGAGAGAGAGAGAGAGAGAGAGAGAGAGAGAGAGAGAAATAGAGACATTTAGGATGCTGCAAACTACATGAAAATTGAAAAGGTCCCAGAGCTCAAAGCTTATTTACCACATGTGATCAGTGTGATGTAATGTTACGTTAAGTTTATTTCTTAATTTTTTAAGAAAGTGTATGCATCTTAAGGTGCAGGGAGTGTGTGTGTGTGTGTGTGTGTGTGTGTGTGTGTGTGTGTGTGTGTGTGTGTGTGTGTGTGTGTGTGTGTGTGTGTGTGTGTGTGTGTGTGTGTGTGTGTGTGTGTGTGTGTGTGTGTGTGTGTGTGTGTGTGTGTGTGTGTGTGCGTGCGTGTAATAACAAGTATAAGGTGCAGTGCAGGGTCCGTGTGTGTGGTTTGTGTCCAATAACAATAGTCCATGTACACACTAAAAACAGATTGGTCAAATTTGACCCAATTTGGGTTATTTTTGACCCAATTCACTGGTCAAAAAGGGCCCGACCAGTGTGTGGGTTAATTTGACCCATTATTATTGGTTATTTAATTTGACCCATAACTTGGGTCAAATAAACGAATACTTTTAAGTATTTTAAGTATTAAGTATTAAGTATTTAAGTACATTTTAAGGGTCAAAATAACCCAACCTCCAAGTTGATTTGACCCCATATTGGGTTATACCAACGACCCATTTTAAGGGTCAAAATAACCCAACTTCCAAGTTGATTTGACCCCATATTGGGTTATACCAACGACCCATTTTAAGGGTCAAAATAACCCAACTTCTAAGTTGATTTGACCCCATATTGGGTTATACAAACGACCCATTTTAAGGGTCAAAATAACCCAACCTCCTAGTTGATTTGACCCGTATTGGGTTATACAAACGACCCATTTTAAGGGTCAAAATAGTTGCTTTGACTGAATCTTGGGTTACATCAAAAGGGTCAAATAGACCCTATTCACAGCAGCCATCTTGTGAGCCAGATTGACAACGATTGACCAACAGATGGACAGAGCAACATGATTAGTTACACATGTGTCAGTCTGGTTCACAGGATGTAGGTTTACCCTGCTGTGTCAAGATGGCTGCTGTGAAAAGGGCCTATTAACACAACTGCTATAGTTAGTACACTACATTAGGTTGGCACAGATGCTTGATTGAAAGGTATAACAGTCTAAATGTGCTGAAATCAATGAAAAGAACAGACCAAGGCGTAGAATACATTTAACTTCAAAATGTATTACACTTGTTGCATATACATGTCACGGCGTGTGGACATCAAAAAGTGCTTTCATGTCAAACTGATTTCCTGTTTAAATAATAAATAATAAATAATACATATCGGTATATGGTTTTGTACTGCTTTACTGCCCTGTTGGAACACTCCCCCAGATATTGATAGATCAAAACACATATATACTAAGGCTGTCAAAGTTAACGCGGTATTAACACGTTATCGCCCGATTCTATTAATGCCACTATTTTTTTTAACTCACGATTAACTTTTAAGATTTTTTTTTACTAGACTATACTCAGGTGTATTATTGATGCTCTCATTGATACTATGTTTGTTTCTGAAGTGTGTGTGTGTGTGTGAGATATAGAGAGAGAGAGGGGAGTGAGAGAGAAGGGAAGAACAAGAGAGAAAGAGAGCTAGGAGAGTGTGTGTGAGAGAGAGGGGGGTGTGTGCGATTACTCAGCCCTTGTGTGGGTGAATGTAACAAGTTCCTAACATTTTCTTTCCCCTATTATTTCATGTACACTTTATTCATTGTTTTAATGAATTTTCTTTCTTTTAAGTTATTTTGTGCATCACTCTGTTTTGAATTTGATGCAAATTTGCAATGCATGAGGGTCATCCTTTTGTGTTAAATGACTGCATAAGGAAAGCATTTGTTGACTCGCATGTTGATAAGAGAGTATTAAAACTTGGAACTTGAAAAAGATCCGTTTAAGGTAGAAAAAATTTGATTAATTTGTGATTAATCGCGAGTTAACTATGGACAATCATGCGATTAATCCTGTAAAATATTTTAATCGATTGACAGCACTAATATATACATATAGAAATACGGGGCTTAGCATCTACCCATCTCCCTCCTCCTCCATCTCTTCCCCCACCTTCCCTCCTCCTACTTCACCTCCTCACTACGCCACCTCCTCTCCTTATACTCCTCCTCCTCCTCTCCTCCACCTTCCCTCCTGCTACTTCACCTATTCCACCTCCTCCTCATTTGTAAGTTTTGCGTTACGTACGGCTGTCCTTAAGAATGCTACATGCTTGGACTCTGGTCCCTCAATATTATATATAACGTGCTGGAGAAACTCCCATGCATGAACACACTGCCTGGGGTACTTTATGTCAAATACATAAAATGCTTTAAAACATTTATCAACTGCCCCGAGCATTGTGCTTTTAGGGTGTGCCCGACCTGCATAGATCACGAATGCCTGAGCACAAGATGTGTGTGGTTCTCCAAGCACCAAAACCGAGGGAGAGGGTCTTGCCTGCTGGAGGTACTCCACCATATTTGTCCAAACCTAAAACAAGCACATAAGCAAAGAAAGAATGTTAAATACAGGTGAATCTTGGGTTGACAGCAAATCATAAGCAAGATAACAGGTTTATACCAACTATATAAGGGAGCTAAATTAAATAAATTTTTTTTCTCATGCCAATGGAACGTGCAATGACATTTTGGAGTGCTTTTGGAGTGGTTTTAACTCGTCTTTGTAAATGAGGGAAACCTCAATGCCTTTTCGAGTTTAAATAGAGGTTATGGGGGCCTGGGGGACTTTGGTTGTCAGACCTTGGCTTGGTGGTGGTGCAACCAAACTCTGTGGGTGCAACCTATAGGCTCTCTGAAGCAGCAGATAGGCTCTCTGAAGCAGCAGATAGGCTCTCTGAAGCAGCAGTTAGGCTCTCTGAAGCAGCAGATAGGCTCTCTGAAGCAGCAGATAGGCTCTCTGAAGCAGCAGATAGGCTATCTGAAGCAGCAGTTAGGCTCTCTGAAGCAGAAGATAGGCTCTCTGAAGCAGCAGATAGGCTCTCTGAAGCAGCAGATAGGCTCTCTGAAGCAGCAAATAGGCTCTCTGAAGCAGCAGTTAGGCTCTCTGAAGCAGCAGTTAGGCTCTCTGAAGCAGCAGATAGGCTCTCTGAAGCCGATAGGCTCTCTGAAGCCGATAGGCTCTCTGAAGCAGCAGATAGGCTCTCTGAAGCAGATAGGCTCTCTGAAGCAGCAGTTAGGCTCTCTGAAGCAGCAGTTAGGCTCTCTGAAGCAGCAGATAGGCTCTCTGAAGCAGCAGATAGGCTCTCTGAAACAGCAGATAGGCTCTCTGAAGCAGCAGATATGCTCTCTGAAGCAGATAGGCTCTCTGAAGCAGCAGATAGGCTCTCTGAAGCAGCAGATAGGCTCTCTGAAGCAGCAGACAGGCTCTCTGAAGCAGCAGATAGGCTCTCTGAAGCAGCAGATAGGCTCTCTGAAGCAGCAGTTAGGCTCTCTACAGCAGATAGGCTCTCTGAAGCAGCAGTTAGGCTCTCTGAAGCAGCAGATAGGCTCTCTGAAGCAGCAGATAGGCTCTCTGAAGCAGCAGATAGGCTCTCTGAAGCAGCAAATAGGCTCTCTGAAGCAGCAGTTAGGCTCTCTGAAGCAGCAGTTAGGCTCTCTGAAGCAGCAGATAGGCTCTCTGATGCAGATAGGCTCTCTGAAGCAGCATATAGGCTCTCTGAAGCAGATAGGCTCTCTGAAGCAGCAGATAGGCTCTCTGAAGCAGCAGATAGGCTCTCTGAAGCAGCAGTTAGGCTCTCTGAAGCAGCAGTTAGGCTCTCTGAAGCAGCAGATAGGCTCTCTGAAGCAGCAGTTAGGCTCTCTGAAGCAGCAGTTAGGCTCTCTGAAGCAGCAGTTAGGCTCTCTGAAGCAGCAGATAGGCTCTCTGAAGCAGCAGATAGGCTCTCTGAAGCAGCAGATATGCTCTCTGAAGCAGCAGATAGGCTCTCTGAAGCAGCAGATAGGCTCTCTGAAGCAGCAGATAGGCTCTCTGAAGCAGCAGACAGGCTCTCTGAAGCAGCAGATAGGCTCTCTGAAGCAGCAAATAGGCTCTCTGAAGCAGCAGTTAGGCTCTCTACAGCAGATAGGCTCTCTGAAGCACCAGTTAGGCTCTCTGAAGCACCAGTTAGGCTCTCTGAAGCAGCAGTTAGGCTCTCTGAAGCAGCAGTTAGGCTCTCTACAGCAGATAGGCTCTCTGAAGCACCAGTTAGGCTCTCTGAAGCACCAGTTAGGCTCTCTGAAGCAGCAGATAGGCTCTCTGAAGCAGCAGATAGGCTCTCTGAAGCAGCAGATAGGCTCTCTGAAGCAGCAGTTAGGCTCTCTGAAGCAGCAGATAGGCTCTCTGAAGCAGCAGATAGGCTCTCTGAAGCAGCAGATAGGCTATCTGAAGCAGCAGTTAGGCTCTCTGAAGCAGCAGATAGGCTCTCTGAAGCAGCAGATAGGCTCTCTGAAGCAGCAGATAGGCTCTCTGAAGCAGCAAATAGGCTCTCTGAAGCAGCAGTTAGGCTCTCTGAAGCAGCAGTTAGGCTCTCTGAAGCAGCAGATAGGCTCTCTGAAGCCGATAGGCTCTCTGAAGCAGCAGATAGGCTCTCTGAAGCAGATAGGCTCTCTGAAGCAGCAGATAGGCTTTCTGAAGCAGCAGATAGGCTCTCTGAAGCAGCAGTTAGGCTCTCTGAAGCAGCAGTTAGGCTCTCTGAAGCAGCAGATAGGCTCTCTGAAGCAGCAGTTAGGCTCTCTGAAGCAGCAGTTAGGCTCTCTGAAGCAGCAGTTAGGCTCTCTGAAGCAGCAGTTAGGCTCTCTGAAGCAGCAGATAGGCTCTCTGAAGCAGCAGATAGGCTCTCTGAAACAGCAGATAGGCTCTCTGAAGCAGCAGATATGCTCTCTGAAGCAGATAGGCTCTCTGAAGCAGCAGATAGGCTCTCTGAAGCAGCAGATAGGCTCTCTGAAGCAGCAGACAGGCTCTCTGAAGCAGCAGATAGGCTCTCTGAAGCAGCAGATAGGCTCTCTGAAGCAGCAGTTAGGCTCTCTACAGCAGATAGGCTCTCTGAAGCAGCAGTTAGGCTCTCTGAAGCAGCAGATAGGCTCTCTGAAGCAGCAGATAGGCTCTCTGAAGCAGCAGATAGGCTCTCTGAAGCAGCAAATAGGCTCTCTGAAGCAGCAGTTAGGCTCTCTGAAGCAGCAGTTAGGCTCTCTGAAGCAGCAGATAGGCTCTCTGATGCAGATAGGCTCTCTGAAGCAGCAGATAGGCTCTCTGAAGCAGATAGGCTCTCTGAAGCAGCAGATAGGCTCTCTGAAGCAGCAGATAGGCTCTCTGAAGCAGCAGATAGGCTCTCTGAAGCAGCAGTTAGGCTCTCTGAAGCAGCAGTTAGGCTCTCTGAAGCAGCAGATAGGCTCTCTGAAGCAGCAGTTAGGCTCTCTGAAGCAGCAGTTAGGCTCTCTGAAGCAGCAGTTAGGCTCTCTGAAGCAGCAGATAGGCTCTCTGAAGCAGCAGATAGGCTCTCTGAAGCAGCAGATAGGCTCTCTGACGCAGCAGATATGCTCTCTGAAGCAGCAGATAGGCTCTCTGAAGCAGCAGATAGGCTCTCTGAAGCAGCAGATAGGCTCTCTGAAGCAGCAGACAGGCTCTCTGAAGCAGCAGATAGGCTCTCTGAAGCAGCAAATAGGCTCTCTGAAGCAGCAGTTAGGCTCTCTACAGCAGATAGGCTCTCTGAAGCACCAGTTAGGCTCTCTGAAGCACCAGTTAGGCTCTCTGAAGCAGCAGTTAGGCTCTCTGAAGCAGCAGTTAGGCTCTCTACAGCAGATAGGCTCTCTGAAGCACCAGTTAGGCTCTCTGAAGCACCAGTTAGGCTCTCTGAAGCAGCAGATAGGCTCTCTGAAGCAGCAGATAGGCTCTCTGAAGCAGCAGATAGGCTCTCTGAAGCAGCAGATAGGCTCTCTGAAGCAGATAGGCTCTCTGAAGCAGCAGATAGGCTTTCTGAAGCAGCAGATAGGCTCTCTGAAGCAGCAGTTAGGCTCTCTGAAGCAGCAGTTAGGCTCTCTGAAGCAGCAGATAGGCTCTCTGAAGCAGCAGTTAGGCTCTCTGAAGCAGCAGTTAGGCTCTCTGAAGCAGCAGTTAGGCTCTCTGAAGCAGCAGTTAGGCTCTCTGAAGCAGCAGATAGGCTCTCTGAAGCAGCAGATAGGCTCTCTGAAACAGCAGATAGGCTCTCTGAAGCAGCAGATATGCTCTCTGAAGCAGATAGGCTCTCTGAAGCAGCAGATAGGCTCTCTGAAGCAGCAGATAGGCTCTCTGAAGCAGCAGACAGGCTCTCTGAAGCAGCAGATAGGCTCTCTGAAGCAGCAGATAGGCTCTCTGAAGCAGCAGTTAGGCTCTCTACAGCAGATAGGCTCTCTGAAGCAGCAGTTAGGCTCTCTGAAGCAGCAGATAGGCTCTCTGAAGCAGCAGATAGGCTCTCTGAAGCAGCAGATAGGCTCTCTGAAGCAGCAAATAGGCTCTCTGAAGCAGCAGTTAGGCTCTCTGAAGCAGCAGTTAGGCTCTCTGAAGCAGCAGATAGGCTCTCTGATGCAGATAGGCTCTCTGAAGCAGCATATAGGCTCTCTGAAGCAGATAGGCTCTCTGAAGCAGCAGATAGGCTCTCTGAAGCAGCAGATAGGCTCTCTGAAGCAGCAGTTAGGCTCTCTGAAGCAGCAGTTAGGCTCTCTGAAGCAGCAGATAGGCTCTCTGAAGCAGCAGTTAGGCTCTCTGAAGCAGCAGTTAGGCTCTCTGAAGCAGCAGTTAGGCTCTCTGAAGCAGCAGATAGGCTCTCTGAAGCAGCAGATAGGCTCTCTGAAGCAGCAGATAGGCTCTCTGAAGCAGCAGATATGCTCTCTGAAGCAGCAGATAGGCTCTCTGAAGCAGCAGATAGGCTCTCTGAAGCAGCAGATAGGCTCTCTGAAGCAGCAGACAGGCTCTCTGAAGCAGCAGATAGGCTCTCTGAAGCAGCAAATAGGCTCTCTGAAGCAGCAGTTAGGCTCTCTACAGCAGATAGGCTCTCTGAAGCACCAGTTAGGCTCTCTGAAGCACCAGTTAGGCTCTCTGAAGCAGCAGTTAGGCTCTCTGAAGCAGCAGTTAGGCTCTCTACAGCAGATAGGCTCTCTGAAGCACCAGTTAGGCTCTCTGAAGCACCAGTTAGGCTCTCTGAAGCAGCAGATAGGCTCTCTGAAGCAGCAGATAGGCTCTCTGAAGCAGCAGATAGGCTCTCTGAAGCAGCAGTTAGGCTCTCTGAAGCAGCAGATAGGCTCTCTGAAGCAGCAGATAGGCTCTCTGAAGCAGCAGATAGGCTCTCTGAAGCAGCAGATAGGCTCTCTGAAGCAGCAGATAGGCTCTCTGAAGCAGCAGATAGGCTCTCTGAAGCAGCAAATAGGCTCTCTGAAGCAGCAGTTAGGCTCTCTGAAGCAGCAGTTAGGCTCTCTGAAGCAGCAGATAGGCTCTCTGAAGCCGATAGGCTCTCTGAAGCCGATAGGCTCTCTGAAGCAGCAGATAGGCTCTCTGAAGCAGATAGGCTCTCTGAAGCAGCAGATAGGCTTTCTGAAGCAGCAGATAGGCTCTCTGAAGCAGCAGTTAGGCTCTCTGAAGCAGCAGTTAGGCTCTCTGAAGCAGCAGATAGGCTCTCTGAAGCAGCAGTTAGGCTCTCTGAAGCAGCAGTTAGGCTCTCTGAAGCAGCAGTTAGGCTCTCTGAAGCAGCAGTTAGGCTCTCTGAAGCAGCAGATAGGCTCTCTGAAGCAGCAGATAGGCTCTCTGAAACAGCAGATAGGCTCTCTGAAGCAGCAGATATGCTCTCTGAAGCAGATAGGCTCTCTGAAGCAGCAGATAGGCTCTCTGAAGCAGCAGATAGGCTCTCTGAAGCAGCAGACAGGCTCTCTGAAGCAGCAGATAGGCTCTCTGAAGCAGCAGATAGGCTCTCTGAAGCAGCAGTTAGGCTCTCTACAGCAGATAGGCTCTCTGAAGCAGCAGTTAGGCTCTCTGAAGCAGCAGATAGGCTCTCTGAAGCAGCAGATAGGCTCTCTGAAGCAGCAGATAGGCTCTCTGAAGCAGCAAATAGGCTCTCTGAAGCAGCAGTTAGGCTCTCTGAAGCAGCAGTTAGGCTCTCTGAAGCAGCAGATAGGCTCTCTGATGCAGATAGGCTCTCTGAAGCAGCAGATAGGCTCTCTGAAGCAGATAGGCTCTCTGAAGCAGCAGATAGGCTCTCTGAAGCAGCAGATAGGCTCTCTGAAGCAGCAGTTAGGCTCTCTGAAGCAGCAGTTAGGCTCTCTGAAGCAGCAGATAGGCTCTCTGAAGCAGCAGTTAGGCTCTCTGAAGCAGCAGTTAGGCTCTCTGAAGCAGCAGTTAGGCTCTCTGAAGCAGCAGATAGGCTCTCTGAAGCAGCAGATAGGCTCTCTGAAGCAGCAGATAGGCTCTCTGACGCAGCAGATATGCTCTCTGAAGCAGCAGATAGGCTCTCTGAAGCAGCAGATAGGCTCTCTGAAGCAGCAGATAGGCTCTCTGAAGCAGCAGACAGGCTCTCTGAAGCAGCAGATAGGCTCTCTGAAGCAGCAAATAGGCTCTCTGAAGCAGCAGTTAGGCTCTCTACAGCAGATAGGCTCTCTGAAGCACCAGTTAGGCTCTCTGAAGCACCAGTTAGGCTCTCTGAAGCAGCAGTTAGGCTCTCTGAAGCAGCAGTTAGGCTCTCTACAGCAGATAGGCTCTCTGAAGCACCAGTTAGGCTCTCTGAAGCACCAGTTAGGCTCTCTGAAGCAGCAGATAGGCTCTCTGAAGCAGCAGATAGGCTCTCTGAAGCAGCAGATAGGCTCTCTGAAGCAGCAGATAGGCTCTCTGAAGCAGCAGTTAGGCTCTCTGAAGCAGTAGATAGGCTCTCTGAAGCAGCAGATAGGCTCTCTGAAGCAGCAGTTAGGCTCTCTGAAGCAGCAGATAGGCTCTTTGAAGCAGCAGATAGGCTCTCTGAAGCAGGAGTTAGGCTCTCTGAAGCTTGCTGCTTTGCCTGCCCCGTTAAGCCAATGCGAAGGACGAGGGGGGCTGTGCTTCCTGTTCTGCCCCCTTGCAAATGGGTGTAGCATTCCCTGAGGGGGAGGAGCTGCGCATTATATTGCTTTTTTTGCTTACCTTGCTTCCTCTAGAACTCCACCCCTCTTTTGCGGACTCCAAAAGCGGTACTGCTGGTTCTGGTGAGGGGAGGTACTGGTGGTTCTGGTGGGGGGAGGTACTGGTTCTGGTGAGGGGAGGTACTGCTGGTTCTGGTGAGGGGAGGTACTGCTGGTTCTGGTGAGGGGAAGTATTGGTGGTTCTGGTGAGGGGAGGTACTGCTGGTTCTGGTGAGGGGAGGTACTGCTGGTTCTGGTGAGGGGAGGTACTGCTGGTTCTGGTGAAGGGAGGTGCTGGTTCTGGTGAGGGGAGGTACTGCTGGTTCTGGTGAGGGGAGGTACTGCTGGTTCTGGTGAGGGGGGTACTGGTGGTGCCTCCTCATCGATATCTTGATCTGAAAGACAAAGACAGAAAACAAAGAAAGACTTTTACAGTAATTTCAGTACCATCCAGTGGCAGCAAACTCCAACACAGGACCAGGCTGGCAGGACCAGAGACCAGGACAAGAACAGGATGAGAACCAAGATGAAGAACAGAATAATTTGTGTGTGCATGCATGTGTGTTGAAACCCTACTGAACAATACTGCTTAGTCATGGAAACATTTTCATGGTCAAGAAAGTACTAGCTCTTCAGCATTGAAAATATTAGCAGCCTGATTTGGTACATTCGGTGGCTGGGCCAGGGCCTGGTTGTCGTTATGTTCTTCTTGCAAGTGCTTTCTGTAAGACCGAATGAAAGAAAATGTTCTGCTACAAACTCCCTCACAACATTGGATATAAGTGGATGAAGCGTTTATATTGTGTGCTACTCGTAAATGTGAAAAGAGAGACTTGGCATCACCAGGAATTAGCCTTTTGCATTTAAAGCATGTATACGCCATCTGCCTTGATATGTTAGAACTCTTAACTTAGTGATCACTTACAAATTCTCTGTAAAGTTTTGAAAACTTGAGCCCGGGGCCTATTTTGGGGATGAGGTTCCGGATTGTTTCGTCATCTAAAAGTTGAAACACCTCCTCATCGATATCTTTATCTGAAAGACAAAAGACAGAAAACAAAGAAAGACTTTTACAGTCCAGGCAGCAAACTCCAACACAGGACCAGACACCAGGACAAGAGCAGGATGAGAACCAAGATGAAGAACAGAATAATGTGTGTGCATGTGTGTTGAAACCCTATACTGCTTAGTCATGGAAACATTTTCATGGTCAAGAAAGTAAAAATGCTCACCTTTAAAACTGTCTGTGAGCTCTGGCAATTGCCACTCAATAAATTTTTCTGTGACAAAGCTGTCCATCAAGACTCGCCTGAAACAAAACAGAAAGCAATGTGGAAATGAACACATCTGCAATTAATTAATGCCTCATGCCCAAGTACTCAGCCACGTGTGAACGATAGGCCAAGTACTAGCTGACATAGCAGCCTAGAATATTTAGCACTGAATTCAGGTGTAAAAAGCCTCACCACATGTCTGGCTTCCGCAGTCTACTGCTTAATTTAGTATAGGATGTTGTAAATTGATGCCCAAATCGCGGGACATTAGAGAGATGATGGAAAATGTAGACCTCAAAATGGCGCTAAATCACAGTATGTAGCTAGCTAGCCAACCAGCTATGTCACCGCATTGAGAGGACAACAGCTTTATTACACACATATGGTTAATAAAGATATCAATCATATAACGTTACACAGCTATAGATAGTCTCCAGTTAATCTGGTATCATTACAACCCAAAACACGGTAAAATTAGCAATAACAGTAACGTTACTAGTACTGGCTAACTAGGCCTAGCTACTAGCCAGAACCTTTGTAATACTCATAGACTTGGTCACTTTCGGTAGCATGCTTGAACGGTAATGGTTTATGTGTCGTGTCGTGTCGTGTCGTGTGGCTTATTTATTAATAGAGGTTACCACATATTTTTACAAGGTTAGAGATGAACCGATTATAGAAATGAGTAGTTAAGTTGCAACTTGCTGTGGCTAGCTCTCCCAGCTAGCCACTAGCTGATGACGCGACAGACTTGCTGTGAAGAGCTAGCTAATTTAGTTCCACAACGTTGACAGTGCATGCATGGTTAACACGACGCAATAGGCACAATGGATGGGTTGAGATATAAATACTGTGCTAACGAAACGAGATCTTACCTTGAGTCAGTGAAGTCTTTTCCGTGAAGAGGGTTTGTTGTACCGTGTTGACTGTGAACGTGACTGACTGACTGGAACAAAAGGCATGTACGATAGTTCCCAGTGGGGGAGGGGTGTGCTTTGCAGATCCCGGCGGAAACACCCAGCTCTCTGACCCAACACATGGGTTATGTCTCAGAAAATTTACCCATAATTATTATAACTCACAAATTGGGTCAGAATTGGGTCAAAATTAAATCTCAATAACCCAAATAATGGTTATGCTCAGAGAATTAACCCATAATTTTAACCCAACACGATTAACCAAGAAATTGGGTTATAGAATTGACCCATCTGTTTTTAGTGTGTATCTTTTGTGTGTGTGCATGTGTTTAAGACTGTGGTCTTTGAGAATGAGAATGTTATAGTTGTTCTTTCTACACGTACACAGGCCCGGACTGGCCATCGGGAGCACCGGGAGTTTTCCCGGTGGCCTGGCCTGCACAGATTAAAAAAAAATATATATAATTTTTATTCTTTTTTTTTTTTTGCCAGGCGATTGTTTCTAGTTGTGGCGGCGGCGCGGCGCGATAGTTAGATAACCTAGATGGGTGGGGAACAACCAGGATTTCACTGTCTGCCACAGAGTTGGAGAACTATCTGACTCTCTCTCTCACGGTCCGGCGGATCACACACACACAATGGAGCCGTGCTGCCGCTTGTGATTGGTGGAGGCGGGACCAGGCGATACAACTGATTGACAGCGGAGGCGGCGAATGGAATGGCAGACGGCACTCAGATGCAGAATAACAGCCAGGCAATGAGCCAGGTAGTGAGGGACTCGGGAGAGATACAGTAGAGCGAAAGTCAATTAACGTTGATGTCAAGATGGACAGTGGAAGAAAGAGAAAGGGTGGAGGAGAGAGGGATAAAACAAAGAAAAAGAAAGGCCCTTACAGGAGAGAGTGGTTAACTGTATTATAATAGTAAATAGAAAAATATTTTGTGCTCTTGCTTTTTTCTTTTTGAAGGTGGAGAGAGTAGCATTGCTAGTGCCACAACAGTTTTATTTGAGGTCCATAACAGTACATTGTACTAAGCAATTGTTGGCTCATTAGTTTGTGATTCACATGCACTAAAATTCACCAGAATGCAGGAAATTAAGTCTTTGTAACAAAAAAAATCCTGGTGGGGGACCCCCAGACCCCCCGCTTAAAAAGTGGCCTGACTGGGGCTATATTTCGCGCTATATCTCCCGGTATGAATTATTTCCCCAGTCCGGCCCTGCACGTACACACAGTCCTCATATTCCTCCTAGTTACACACAGTCATCATATCCCTCCCATACAATACGCACAACACAACAGACTAACTAGTCTTGCTCAATACTTGTGTATGAGTTTTAAGAGACAGCACTGTAATCTCTCTCAACCAAAGCTCCACTAGTCAACAAAGAGCAGCTCTCCACCTTGCTATCTTAAACACTGACACCATTATCAACCTAATATTATTATGTAGCTCTCCACCTTGCTATCTGAAACACTGACACCATTATCAACCTAATATTATTATGTAGCTCTCCACCTTGCTATCTGAAACATTATCAATATAACGTTAGCTACCAACTATAGCTAACGTTAATGTAGCGGGGCTCTTAATAACACAAGATGCATTTCACTATGAATTGAAAATGGGGGACCCTGATGTAAACAAGACGAAAGTCTTTCTCTGGTCTGCATCCCCTTAACAATTGTGTGTATTGAGCCATACTGTATATTGTACCCATTCTGCAATCTGTTAAATAACGTTTTCATTCATCCATGCCTTTTGAAAAGTGACATGGTCGGTGTAGTTTTTGTAAGGAGTTAAGATGCGGTTTAAATTCGGTTACAGTAACGTTACACAAACTGACATTCTAAAGTCAAGACACTTACCCATAAAGACGGTATCTCGACCGATCTCATCTTCTGTTGAATACTGCAGCTTCTCCATGTGACGAGTCCGACTCGAGACACATGTATTAATCCCATGGAAAGTGTAAACAATAGCCATGTGCGTCGCCGAGCAGGACGAGGACGCCTGCTAAGCTAGGAGCTTGCTAAACTAGTAGCTAGCTGACCAGAAGGTTCTGGCTACAACTAGCGTTAGCGATCACACTATAAAAAAATATATAAAAACACGATGCACAATACAGTTGAACAATAAAGATCAAAATATGAATTAATTAATATATTAGGCTAATCTCTTTTTTTCTTTTCTCAAATTTCAACGCAGTTCTCACTGTTACAGCAGCCGGAGATCACTGATGTCTGCTAACCAAACACATTGCTCTTGACCTTTTGTTTATAATTCCTTTTTTTGTAATGTTTTTGTAATGTTTTTTAATAAAAATATATATATATATTGTTGTTACGATTGTTTGGTTTGACGGAGCTAGATACCGTGATTTGTTTGGAGGAATATGGAGAATTACATTTTTTCATTTATTCATTCATTCATCACTGGTGATGACATCATCACAGTCACGCAGGTCTTCTCTGATTGAGTGTCAGAACGTTGTGAGGGCTGTAACGTTCTGGGTTCTCTGGTCTTGTTAGACCTGAGAGCCCAGCTACCATTCTGTCACCTGTCACTTTCCCTCTCTTATTGCATTATTGTTTGTCACCTGTGATTGGCTGTCACTCTGTGGAATGTGTGGAATGTCGGGAATGCTGACCTTAAGTAACTCTTGTTTTCTTCTGTTCCTCGTCGGCTCTTCACCACTCAGACCCAGTTCTCGACGGTACCAGGACTAGTGCAGCGGTACTTGTTCCTTGCCTTGTTTCCTATTACTTAGTTTATATTTATTTGTGTTTCTCTCAGTTGACGTCCTACGTCTGCCTGTTTTCCTGCCTGCTCTGAATTCTACTATTAAAGAGGATTCAATTGTTCAAAAAGCTATACCACCTCTCCATCTCATTACTTGCCACCACAACTGGAACTCAAATATCTCTTACCTTCGTAACAGAGAGCTGTCAATCATTCAACCCCCGTTCGTGAGTGGCGAGGCTCGACCTCATGGGCCAGTCTTAGATGACTGATTTGAAGCTCAAATAGCTATTTTGATTGGATTATTATAATCCTCTTCCTGGCCCGGAAGTTGAAACTCGTCAATGATTGACAGCTGGACAATAGTACAATGGTAATGGGATCAGGTCACTTGGACATTTTTGAAAAAGAAAAAAATTCACTGGCATTTTCTTTTCACAGAGGAAAACATTTCTAATAAAAATAAATATTTTTTTAAAATAAAATAAATACAAATAAATATGTTTTTTTTTAATTTTTTTTAATTTTTTGTCTGTCTATTACTAGTGAAGCTCTGCTTCATGAGTAGTCATACAGAAACCTCCACTGCAGTACATATCTGTAGTTACTAGTTATGCTGCTGGCCAGTATGACTTAATTACTACCATTGTGTCTTTATGTCTCTATCACTGTACATATTAATACTACAACTCTGTACATACATATGATTAGCACTAGAGTCAGTAGTACTAATTTATATATTTTATAGCCAGTTTAATCACCTGTACTGTACATTGTATATTACTACTGCACTTTACTGTTACATTTGCACTCTGGTTGGATGCCAAACATATTTTTGCTGTATTTGTGCTGTATACATTGTACAATACATTTTAATCTAATCTAATACCTTGTAGGTAACACTTTATAATAACACTAATAACACTAATAACAACAATAAGACCTTTATAAGGTATTTATAGATAATGAACTAATCATGAACAAACCATTTATATACATTCGTAAATTATTATTAGATCATTTATAACTATATTTGTATACATTTACAAATTAGTTCTACATTATTTATAACTCATTATCAACATTGTTAATGATTTGTTCATCATTAAATAATGTTATTTTTTTTTGATCCACTTTTTTCTCCCATTTTCTATATTTTCTCCCATCCCAATTTCGTAGCATCCAATTCAACCCTCCCATGTCACGAACGCTGTTTCTTGCCTCCCACAAGCCGGTTGCAATGTGGACTAAGTCATACATAGCACAAGTCCCCTCCGGTACTTGAGGTAACAGCAGTCGCATCTTTTCACCTGCGCAGCTCGATCTCTCAGTGGCGAGGAGTAACGCGTGGGAGGCTCACGCTGCCCCCGACACTTCCTGATTCTACTGCGCAGGCGCACCAACCGACCTGTAGGAGTCGCTGTCCACAACGCCCGATCCCCACCCATCAGTTTCCCACCCCCTAATACGGCCAATGTGTATTAGTACGGACGACCAGCTAAACTGAAAGCAAATGTGGAGCGCTGGGCTCGAACAGGCGAGCCCAGCGTCTCCAGATTTCGTGGCGAGCGCCTTGCCCACTACGCCACATATCCGCCCTAAATAATGTTATTTAATGTGTAGTAACACATTTGTAGATGCTGGAAAAATGGATATGAACAAAAAACGACTATACCTCCATTTATTTGTTCATGTTCAACAAATGATTTGTAAAACATTCTTAAAATATCTATAAATCAATTTCAGATGTTATTGTGTGCCCTAATCTAAAGTGAAGACTATTTATCATTAACAAATGTCTAATAGTTTATTATTTGTGGACATTTATGAATACACACGAAGCAATTACCAGACTTGTCTTTTACAAATGATTTGTTAAGACATTCATAAAACATCTATAAATCATTTGCAGATGCTATTGCGTGCCCTAATCTAAAGTGGAGACTATTGATCATTAACAAATGTCTAATAAAGTTAATTATTTGTCACATTACAAATGTTGTTGACAGCATTCGGATCCACCCTTCTTTGTGACATCAAACAGTGACAGAATTAGGACTATAGATAAATGCAATTTTATTAACATATAAAATACATGTGCACACATAACATATAGTGTAATCTGGGGGACACTAAGACCCAGGTGTTCCCTGGCCAGGTATTGCCAGAGTATGTAGAGGGAGTTCACGTTTGTTCCCGTCTGTTTGAATGGAAGCTACATACACGTTATACATTAGCAGAGCCAAGGAATGCGTGCTGCCCCACGATTTTAACTCATTGAGCGCCACGCTCTTTTCCCATCGTTACTCAATTGCGCCAGCGTTATTGACCATTTTAGCGATGTTTTGCGGACCCATCGTGTGTTCTGTATTACAGCTATGGAGGCAATAGTATAGCTTATTTGACAGGCATTCTTCATAGTCCATCACTGACTAACCGGTTAATTTCTACATAATGTAGTTTGTGCGCTATTACATGCTAAACATCGCCCCTTTTCAAAATAATCCAGTATTTTTTCATAGATCGCGAGATATGATGCGTTTGTTCCCGTCTGTTTTAATGGAAGCTACATACACGTTATACATTAGCAGAGCCAAGAAATGCATGCTGCCCCATGCTTTTAAGGTATGAGCAGGCTAAACACCTTCTTTGTTGGTAAATCTATTCCATCATTTCCGACCTACAACTCCTATATTTTGTGTAGACGTACTTGATGTGGTGGCCGCTAACGTTACATTTGAATTATGTGTTTGTTCCTAATGTGTGCTCAGTATATTGCGGTATGTGATGATGACATGAGGGTAATAATTATTTGTATTTTCAGGCTGTATCGGCGCCTATACAGCCTGAAAATACATAATTATTACCCACATGTAGCATACACGTCGGCCCACATACTACATACATATACTGAGCGCACATTAGCCAGCCAGCAACTGCATTCACAGGAATGAGGAAAGGTCCAACCAAGTAAATCTACACAAAATATAGGACTATTAAGTTGTAGGTCGGAAATGATGGAATAGATTTACCAACAAAAAAAGTGTTTAGCCTGCTCATACCTTAACACTTTCTGCGCCAAACCCGAGTATAGTCAGGTTTCGCCGCCAGCCGATGGGATCACTGGGATTATTCTTTTTGGAGTACCTTCTGGCTAAGGTAAGGTATATTCTATCTCTATTTTACCGAACCTGAAACATGTTTCTGTACCGATCACAGTGTCGTATTTTACCGGACCTAAACCATGCTTTTGGTAACGATCACATTTTCGGGGTAAGACTACCCCCCCCCCCCTTGATGATTTTGTGAAGACACATATGTATATGGTATATACCTTTGATTTGGAAGTATTTGGGGTTTCAGGCGAGCAACCCGAGCGATTTGGGCATATTGCATATAACGCGTCATATCTCGCGATCTATGAAAAAATACTGGATTATTTTGAAAAGGGGCGATGTTTGTAGAAATGAACCGGTTAGTCAGTGATTGGTCGAGGATTCAAGGAGGCGGGACTTCCGGTTTCGGAGGGGAGGGACATCCGGTTCAGGAAGGGGAGGAGTTATAAGGGGATGGACATCCGGTTTCAGATTTCTTTCAAAATAAAGTTTTTTTTTTTGTAATGTCAGATTGTAAATAAAAGTTTCAGAATAAATTTGTATGTGTGTGTGTGTGTGTGTGTGTGTGTGTGTGTGTGTGTGTGTGTGTGTGTGTGTGTGTGTGTGTGTGTGTGTGTGTGATTTAAGAAAATTACAATGTGTCTATGTTCAGAAAATGGTTGTATGGAGAATGCTTTCTTCCATGCCCATGTGGCCTGCATGGATCTCGGTCAACATTTCCCCCTCTGAAGGCTGTCAAACTGCAGCTTCTCTGTAGACTGGATGTGTCTCTCTGTCAAACTGGGACCCCTCGCTGTTTCTGAAACTGACAGCCCCCTTCGCTGTCACAGAAGTAGGCGGAAGAAATGACGTAGCTCAGCGAATCAGGCAGCCTGAAACTTCTGTCAGAATCCTGGTGAGTATTGATTTACGAGTTTAGAAGGCGGGAGAAACGAAAGAGATCAGCGAATCACTAAGTCTAAAACTTCTGTCAAGCTGGGCTATGTATTTATGACTTTGTCTGACTTCCTCTTTTTCTGGGGGGAGAACGAGTAAGGATTCATGGCTCCTAAGGTGTGTGTGTGTGTGTGTGTGTGTGTGTGTGTGTGTGTGTGTGTGTGTGTGTGTGTGTGTGTGTGTGTGTGTGTTTGCTTGGATAAAGCCAGATGCATGAGAGTGTTTAGACACTTGTGTTCAGAAAAGAAAATTACAAATGTAATGTGTGTAGAATATGGAAGAGTTTGTTTAAGCAAATGTGTAAATAAGAGAAAATATATGGGTGTTTCAGATCATGGCAACCAATCTGAACCCTAATGATGTATTCCCTTAGTGATCATGGGGGTGTCAAAGTGAACCATGGTTGGTGATCAATAATGTTTTTACAGCTGGGGTCTAGGGTTTGAATGTATCGTTAATACGGTCCGGTGGTTACAGCGAGGGGTGAGTTGTTAAAAGCAGTCAGAGGTGTGAGCACACCAGATAATCATCCTTGCGAATATCTCTCACAACACAGCGTTATTATCTTAGTTATAAAAAGAGGAAGTAGATGACCACTAGCTGAATGGTTAGATGGGATGCCTACCTCTTAACTACAGAAAAAGAAGGAGTTACCATTAATTGTTTTTAAATGACCCCCCAGTTATAAATACCCCCAGATGTATAAGAGGGTTCTATGTGTAGACACTGCATTTCAAGCATCAAGAATGGCTTACGAAAACGGTATAAATGGAGGGCTGTGTCTTTAAAACAATACAATTATGAAACTCAAGATTGCAATTACATCAACTATAATTTCTTTATGTTATAGATTCCTATCCTAGGCTCTGGGATGACACTTTACTGCCCAATGGTAAGTACAAATTAACAAATACAAGTCTATTTTAAAATAATTAAATCGTATTCATTGTATGTTGTTGTTTCTAACACAGTGTTTTTTTTATCTTTCTTTCTAAAGCCGGAGAGGCCTTTCTGACGGGGCTTGAAACGGTGCGCTGGCTGGATTGTATTACACACGGTACGTTTTTTTATACCTAGAGAATATAATTTCTGAATTAATATTACAAAAAGGATTTATGGTAATAGAACTAATATTTTATTTTAAAACTCTTATCAGATGGAGGTGCATCGATCGATTTTCGTGATGTTACCGACACAAATATCATGGGGCAGCTTGAGGACAAATGTGGTACGTGCATAACCAACCTCCTGCTAAATAGCTGTGTCATGATTCATTAAAATGTTAATTATGACTTTTTTTATTCGTTTCTAAACAGCTCGTGACATAGAAAATGAATGGGACCCCGCCACTATAAGGGAGTTAGATATCTTCGACAAGCAGGCTATTGAAGATTTACTAAGGGCTCTACACCCTGAATCGTCTGTCATCCAACAAGATTTTAATGACGAATGGGGAGCTGACATATTGACCCAGATTGAATGCTTTGACAAGACAGGTACGTGCAAAACAAACCTAGTGCTAGATCATGATTATCTATTGCCCCTTTTCCACTGCATGGTACCTACTCGACTCTACTCTACTCTACTCTACTCTACTCTACTCTACTCTACTCTACTCTACTCTACTCTACTCTACTCTACTCTACTCTACTCTACTCTACTCTACTCTACTCTACTCGCTTTAGGTACCTGTTACTTCGTTCCTTTTCCACTGCAGGTACTAAGTAGTAAGTACTCAGTTTGTCTCCGTGTGGGGAGGCGGGGCCGCTGGTGATCAGCATGAGAGCTCCACCATAGCTATGTCCGTGAGCTTGATAGCCCCTTTCGTGACTGTGATGCACCGAGTGAATCCACAGTCACTTGCTCCTCAATAGGAAACCAACCTAGATTTACCCTGAAAGACTGGTTCTGGCCGAACCGTTCGTTATACAAGTATCACAGAGACATTTCAAATGTACTCACAGTTGCACGAGGGTTTCGGACAGAGATACGGGATGGTTTGAAAGCTCGGCGTTGCTAATAAACATTTAAAATATTTTTTATAAACTGCTCAAAACGGCATTATTTCCGGCGTTGGGTGCATGATGCGCATGCGCTGTGATCACACCAAGCAGCCAACGCCGGAAATAATGCAGTGTTGAGCAGTTTATAAAAAATATTTAAAATGTTTATTAGCAACGCAGAGCTTTCAAACCATCCCATATCTCTGTCCGAAACCCTCGTGCAACTGTGAGTACCTTTGAAATGTCTCTGTGATACTTGTATAACGAACGGTTCGGCCAGAACCAGTCCTTCAGGGTAAATCTAGGTTGGTTTCCTATTGAGGAGCAAGTGACTGTGGCTTCACTCGGTGCATCACAGTCACGAAAGGGGCTATGAGCTTGGCAAGCCAGAGTAAAACACAGTTTTCAATCAATCAATCAATCAATCAATCAATCAATCAATCAATCAATCAATCAATCAATCAATCAATCAATAACAACATTAACCAGACTCTCGTTGTGTCTATTCTGCTAACGCTAATGTTACGTCTCATTGTGTCTATTCTACAAGCTTTAACGTTACCTAGCCTCTCGTGTCTATCTGCTAACGTTAGCATTAGGCTAACTAACGTTACCACTCATGTCCCTAACCCCAACAACAAGCGTAACTAATCATCGATCTTTTTGTCAGACTAAACTCTCCGCTCGGTGGCAAATTGTGTTGATGTCGGTTTTGTTTCATCAATAAATGAGGCAGAATACACAGTGACTGTATCCTTTTTTATTGCACTTGTTTCGTGCTGAAAACATACATATGACATCCTACGCGAGCCATTCAAGATGGCGGCTTTCTGTTTTCGTTCAGACTCTCCAAACAGTGACGCGTCTCTCTTCTGACCAATCAGTGGTCTGCAGTTTTTCACGTGACTTTTCTGGTACCAGTTCTACTCGCTTGGCACGCGCTAAGAACCTCGACAGAGCAGGGACTAAAAAAGTATCCAAAAAGTACCCAAAAAGTACCTGGTACTTTGGTAATGGAAAACCGAAAATGCCGAGTAGAGTAGAGTAGAGTCGAGAAGGTACCATGCAGTGGAAAAGGGGCATATGTCTTGATTCATCAAAATGCTAATTATGACCTTCTTTTATTCTTATTATACACAGCTCCTGTCCCAGACGACGATTGGGATCCTGCAATACTAGAAGAATTAAGTATCCTTGATAAACAGGCTATCGACGATCTACTCGCCCTCCAGAAGCCAGAGGCCTTCATTCAACATCTACCCTGATGTGCCTCTGCCACACTTCAAGAAGTGCAAACGTATAGTACTATCATCTCATGCGAGACTCCACGTGGCACTACCCTATGAAAATGTGTATCAGAAATGCAGATACCTGAGAATGTGATTAGATAACTTGTGGGGAGGGCCTTTTCTTTTTTCTTTTCTTTTTGTAAACACCTATAGCTAATTATGGATGAAGATATGAGCGCTACAGAAATACAGGAATTTCTCAGTAGAACGGATAGCTCCATGCTATATCCTGCCGAGCTTGAAGCGTATCTGTTCTCTAATGAGTCTAACGATGGGCTATTCAACATATCTCTAGATTCCCCACATGTTATGATTGACTCTATCACAAATACCCTTTTAGATAACCCGGTAGACTTGGAAGAATATCTTCTTTCGACAGAGATGACTAATGCAATTACAGCGTTGAATAATTCTGTACAAATTACCCCTGTAACTGTTTCTTTCTTAGATCTCCCCCCTGCTCCGGTCAATAATGATTCATTACTCATAGCTATACAAGAGACTGAGTCTAATATTCTAGATCTATGCGTTTGCATGAATGGTCATGATGATAGCCTTTCAGAAGATTCAAGTGCGCTAGAAGAGCTCTTTGCAGAATTAGAGGAATTACAAACACCGGCCACACCGTGTGTAGCTGAGGGGTACAATTCCCTGACTGTATTGTTAGATATGATATTTAATACCACTACCTCATGTACTTTAACTTCTGGCCACCCAGTACAAGATATAAGTATGATGAACACTTTCCCACCTGATGAAACGAACCAACACAAATGTACCAAATCGAATATTTAATACAGCAAAAGGTGTATACAACATTCACTTAATTACATCTATGATTTGAAATATTGAATATGCACTTTTATGGCAAATGAGTATTCGTAGGTAAATCAACATTGAATGTCCAATCTCTGGTTGCGCAGGGAGTAAGTATACAACCTGGAATATTTAGGAAACGATAGCGAAGGTACTTAAATGATTATAGCTGGATACACTAAGGGGGGGGGGGGTCCCGCTGGTTGTAAGACAGTAGGAGGGGGGGGTTAGAGAAGCCGCTGGCGGTATCCCATCTGGCCGACGGTGTCTTGGGAGAATCCAAAGTCTTAGACACAGTGCCCACAGAACCTCGGGCCGCAGACGAATACAGCTGGACCCTCTGTGGAACGGTATCTGCCGGTCCACAACGGAGAGACGTGGTGCGACCTCACGTGTAGAGCGCCGCCTCACCTGGAGTCCTCTCCGGGGGGTAATTCCAACACTCGACAGTGTTGGCCTTTATCCATGGAATAATCAAAGCACACAAAGCATAATCCAAGAGCCGTGGAAGGCTCGCCGTCGTCGGGTAGAGTAATCCAATATACAGGTCCAGTCGCTCTTGACCCGGAGCTCCTTGGATGCAATCACCACTAGGGGTCTGACCAGCCTGGATAAGCGTCCAGATAACGTCAGGAACGATGGGGGTACTGATAACTGTAGAACTCGAACCGAACGATGCACCATACATAAATAGACTATTATTAGCTTAATAGAATACGTCCAACTCGACGGTATGGTGCCAAACTATGACCATTCAACTATTAATCTACACGATATCTCAATGCCTATTCTGGGCCAAGTAGGCCCTACTACACCGCACGTGCATCGTGGGGAGGCTTTTGCGTCTGTCACTCTGTTGGAGGGTAAAGAACTGGACTAAAAGAAAGTTCTACTTTACGAGCGCCATATATATATGCGCTATGAACAAATAGTACCATTCGTATTTCGCCCGGCATATTACTGCGCGGAACCGGGGGTTGCCTCGACATGTTAGGCGGCACGATTGAACTTGGACCTAGGGGTATGGCAACCTGGCGCCAGGTTCTCGTCCAATGGTAGAATGAAACTATTATGGGCTGTTTAGTAGAAACGGGGATATTCAATGCATATTGTACAAGGAATATACAGGGGATATCAAACGATATACAAATACAATTAAATATATATATATAAATAAATATACATATTCGGTTTAATCTGATCCTTCACAACAGCCGCCCCCTAATTAGTCCCACCTAATTAGCTAAGCAGAGACAGATTAACCGCACTCTTCCACTCAAGGTCCGCTGTAAGGTCAGTCAACTCACAAAGTCATAGGGTCATGGTCATCATCGATAGTATCTGGGAGTCGGGGCAGTTCTATGAGCCTCGCCACGGGCCGTGTGTAGGTGCGCCCTTGGACGAGTACTTCAGCTGCTCGGACCTTGCCATCGGCACCGGTGATCACTTTGCTTACGCGGCCAGCCGGCCACATAGCTCTGGGGAGTGACTGGTCAACTATCATGACGACTGTTCCTTCTGTCAAATTGTCTCTCTCTTTTACCCACTTCTGGCGGGTCTGTAGAGACGGTAGGTAGTGAAGTAGGAAGCTGCTCCAAAACTTGTCAGCTAGTACTTGGCTGTACCTCCACATTCTTCGGCCGTTCGCTTCTTCGGGCCTGTACATTGTCTGGGGTAGCGCGGGGTCCAGCCGCCCCATTAGGAGTGTGTGGGGGGTGACTGGGTCGACATCTGCTACATCACTGGAGACGTAACCGAGGGGCTTTGAGTTCAATACTCCCTCGATCTCCGTGAGGACTGTCATTAGGACTTCCTCTGCCACAGTCTGGGCTCCGAGTACGGCATACAGGGCTGTCTTTATAGAACGTACTTCTCATTCCCAGGTTCCACCGAAGTGGGGTGCGTTCGGGGGATTAAACTGGAAGTCAACCTGGGCTGGAGCGAGGTGGGTCTTAAGTTCTGGGCCCATAGCTTGGAAGCTCTCTCTCAGCTCTCTTTCTCCGCCTTTGAAGTTGGTCCCGTGATCAGACAACAATGTAGACGGTTGTCCTTTCCGTGATATGAATCTCCGGAAGGCCATAAGGAATGAGCCTGTGCTCATGGTCGGAAGGAGCTCGATATGTATCGCTCTGGTGGTCATGCATTTGAATACAATACCCCACCGCTTCTCGGTGCCTCTTCCTCTCTTTATATACAACGGGCCAAAACAGTCCATGCCTGTGGAGTGGAATGGCTTGTCGCCGATTCGGAGGCGACAGGGGGGTAGGTCAGCCATCCGTGGTATGCTGGGCTGCGCGCGCCACTTACGGCAGTCTAGACAGGTTCGCTGGAAGCGCCGTACTGCTTCTCTCCCTTGCAATATCCAATAACGACGTCTGATCTCCGCGAAGACTCTCTCTGCTCCTGCGTGGTGCACATCCTCGTCGTATTTCTTTATGATCAGCTCTGTGACCTTGTGTCGGCTGTTCAAGACGATCGGGTGCTTAATGTCATCTGGTAGATCGGGGGCTCTCCGCAGGCGACCACCCACTCTGATGAGATTATGTGCGTCACTCTCTGGTGCCAGGTGAATCAGTCTGCTGTCTGATGGGACGGGGTTTCCTCCCTGTAGACAGTCTAGCTCATCGGGGAACGAGTCTCTCTGTAGTAGAAGAAGTTCTGCTTCTTCGTAGTCAGCTGCTGACATGTCAGTGGTGGACTGAATCTCTGGGTGGTGCCGCAGGAATGTTCTTTGTTGCGCACTCTCTAGGGTAATGCAGTCATCTATGTTCGGGTCTGTGGAGGCGACAGTGCTCAGTCCACAGAACATAGGCTTCTTGTTCTCAGCCTCCTCTCTACTTGCTTCCCTCGGGGTGGGCGTAGGCCAATCTCCTTCCGGGAGCTGGAGGAATGCTGGTCCGTCACTGTAGATGTTGCGACGGGTTAGGTCATCCAGGGACATTCCCCGGGTGATGACGTCAGCTGGGTTGTGTTTGGTATCCACATACCTCCAGCTTGCTTCTTCTGTTAATTCTTGAATCTCGGTGACTCTGACTCCCACGAAGACTTTGTATCTGCATGAATCAGACTTAATCCATGTGAGTACTGTCGTGGAATCTGACCACAAGATTGTTCTATGCACCGGAATGGTGAGTTCACGTTGGATTAACGTGGCTAGATGCGCTCCTGCGAGGGCTGCGCAGAGCTCTAGACGTGGGATAGATTGTTGCTTACGTGGGGCTATTCTTGAGCGGGCCAGTATGAAAGCAGTGTGTATCTCTCCTCCCATCTCTTGGGCACGCAAATAGGCAACCGATCCGTAGGCTACTTCGGAGGCGTCGCTGAAGACGTGTAACTCAATCTCGCATGTCTCTGGCCTCACTGTGGATGGGAAGTAGCTGCGGCGTATATTGACACCTGGGAGTGAGCGGAGTTCCGTCTCCCACTCTCTCCATGTTGAGGCAAGGTGTGCGGGTATTGGGTCGTCCCAGCCCTGGTCCTTGTCCCATAGTGCTCGTACAATCATCTTTGCCCTGGTGGTGTAAGGTAGAATACATCCCAGCGGGTCATATTGTCTGGCGAGTGTTCTGTACACACTCCGTCTGGTGGTCGGTATCGCCGCCGACCTTCCTTGCTCTGGAGCCAAGGGTTTGTGTCTATAGTGGAGCGAGTCTGTTTTGAAGCGCCAGACTAATCCTAGTGTCATTTCTTGGGCTTCTCCTGGGATTGTCGCCATCCAGGTCTCGCTGCTGGCAGCCTTGTCTGCGGAGGAGAGGCTGCGCAATACGTGCGGGTCACTGCTGGCCCACTGCCTGAGATCAAAGCCTCCTTTGATTAGGGAGGCGCGTAACTTGATTAGGAGAGCCTCGGCTTCTTCTTGAGTCGAGACGCTTTGTAGACAGTTGTCTACGTAGAAACTGTTCTTCACACTGTGTTGGACCTCTTCATCTGCTGCTGGGTCCTCTGTGACGTGTTTCTGTAGTGCAAATAATACTGGGGGGTCGCTGCTGGCCTGCTGCCGGAGATCAAAGCCGTCTTTGATCAGGGAGGCGCGGAGCAGCGCACGGCGTCGCCAGTCTATTTTCTTCTCGACAGGCTGCAGGAGTGTGGTGTCTCCTTTCTTCTCGACATGCTGCAGGAGTGTGGTGTCTCCTGCTGTCGTTCTGGAGTGGAAGCAGCTAGTGGCTGCTGTTCGGTTGAGAGATTTAGCGAGGGGGCCTTGTAATGTCCATCCTAGGCGGGTCTCGACTGCTGCAGGACAGCCTCGGGGGCCTGTATGGACCCGGTCAATCGGGACTATGAGTTCTGCATGGTCGGAGCCTATCAACAGGGTTGGGGTAGCGCCGTCTATGAGCGGGATAGGTAATTGGCGCAGGTGCACATATTTATCCATCAACTTGGTGACAGGGTAGGTGTACTGCGATAGTCCTATTTCTTGGCTGGTGAAAGCATTTGTGATCTTGTACCGTCGCTCTGGCTGCCCGTTGGCTGCGATAGTGAAGGAGACATTCTCGCCCTTTATCGTCTTTAAATCTCTTCTTATTGTCCGAATCGTCATTTCGTTCTTGCTCCCCCGCAGTCCCAGCTGAGTCGCAGCGGAGGCGAGCAGAAGGGTCTTCTCTGACCCGTCATCAAGGACGGCGTAAGTGTCCATGACTTTATCCTGGTAGCTCAATGTCACACGGACTACCTTTAAGAGCACTTGAGCTCTGTTGCTGCTGGCGGGGTCAATGTACATGACACTTGCCTTGGTGCCGCTCCGTGGTGCAGGTATAGGCCGTCTTCCGTTACTATCGTGTAGTATATCTAGATGGGCTCCATCGCACCGGCTGCACCTTTTCTTTAGGCGGCATTCGGCTGCCATGTGGGGCCGCGCACATCGATAACAGCGCCGGTTGGACTTTATCCATTGGCTCACTTCTTCTGCATTCATCTTTGTGAATGAGTCACATTGTGACAGCCAGTGTTCTTTCTCACAGTAGGGACACGCTATCTTCCACTTCTCCTTTCTCGAGGGGATGCTGTGACTCTTACTGCTCGGTACTGACTCTGATTGGTGCATGACAGTCACCGATCTTCTTCCATCACTTATTCTCCTGGGTCCCTCTCTGGAGCTTGGCGTGCTCCGCCCGAAGGTGTCCAGTCGTAAGCTGCTGACCTCTCTCGCCAGGAAGTCGGCCAGATCAAGGAGGGATGGCTCGGGGCCGTCGGGATCTCGGTAGTCCCTCTGCCGCCGAAAGCGCTCCTGTCTTGCGGGTGGCAGCTTCTCCAAAATCCTCTCAACGTTAGAGTTGGCGTACAGCTCATGCCTGCCCTTCTCCCATTGAGCTCCCAGCATCCCCACCAGGGACTGCACTTTGATTGACAGGTCGTCTAGTGAGCAATTGTCTGTGGCTGGGGGTAGGCGGTCAATATGCCTTATCTCCTGGATTACGTAATCCCATATACGTCCATATCTTTGATCCAGCGCTGCAAGGGCCGCTGTGTATGGGGTCGAGGAGGTAGCATAGGCTAGCGCTATATTGTGCGCTCGCGGTACTTTCAGGTGCTTCAATAATATTGCATACTTGTGGCGTTCATCAGCGACATCCACCATCATTGTCTCTAAACACATCCGGAGCTCCGTGTACTGTGCTCGACTCTCATAGGCGAAGTCTGGGAATGACGGCGTGGCGTTGTATGACGCCGTGGATGGCTGATACATCGGCGAGCGTTGGGGGAGAGACCTCCTGGGCGAGTCCCCTCTTGCGCCTCGCTGTGGGCTGGTACTGGCAGGGTACCATGGCCCGCTGGTCCAGGTACTGTTCCTCGGGGCTGGTCGTGCGTCGTGCTCACCCGTAAATAGAGTCGGGGGTCTGTAGCGCAGCGCCGCAGGGGTATAGCCTGGACTGTATGGGACCTCCTGGTCCGGTGGAGTACTGTGCTGTCGTCGGGCTTGGTTCTCCTCTTCTCCCTCTTCTTCTTCTATCAAATCTTCCAGATCTTGTAATCGTTTATTTAGCTTCTCCGCAGTGTAGGCCGCTCCTTCCTTGTAGCTGGGTCTCGCTTGGACCGGTATGGGAAGGGGGTCTGCGGGGGGTCTAGACTCGGTCTGTTGGTCAAGTTCAGGGTCGCTTGCTCGTTGCGGTGACGCTGCTCTTGACTGCTGTCTCGACGAGTTCCTTGAGCCCCTGGCGGAGGGAGAGGGAGTTGTCCTTTTGATCAGCTGCTCTATTAGTTGCGCTTGTAGTCTGTCGCGCTCTGCGTCTCTTTGAGCACCGGCAGCGGCGCGCTGGGCGTCGGCCCGGTCTCTTGCCATATTCTCTTCCATCTGGAAGCGTCTCATCTCCAGACTTGTGCGCTGTTCTTCGCTCCGTTGCTGTGCTTGGAGGTGTTCGCGCTCGCTGGTCGCCTGTGCGTGGAGACGTTCGCGCTCGCTAAGCGTCTGTGCTTGGAGCCGATCGCGTTCGGTAGAGGCTGTCAGGCTGACGAGGAACGCCTGTTGTAGTATCCTCTCCGCTTCGCTGGGGGAAGGCGGTAGTGGAGGTGAGCCGCTCCTGCGTGAACCGCTCCTGGGGGTACTCGTTGGGGAGTCCTGGAGCTCTAGTTCCTCGGCGCTCTCCTCTTCTTCTTCCGTGCAGAGTTCTCTCTCTGTAGGGTTGTCTTCCTCCCGGGGCGTGTCGGGGACTACTTCTTTAGTAGTGGCGGGGGGTAAAGGCATGTCAATTCCCTCCTGGTCCCCACCGTGGGCTTGGTCAGTTACATTAGGACCTACTAGGGCCTCTGTGGTCGGGGAAACCTGGTCGTTAAGGTCAGACATAATTTTACTTTCTACTTTTACCACGTTTACCGTTTGTCGAAGGCTAGGTAGTTGACTGACAGTGTAAGCCTCTAAGTACTGAGGTGTCTGTCGTCTGCGCCGCGGGCGTTCTAGGTTAGGAGGATCGTTTCGTGGAGTGTTCATCATAGGCCATTTCGATATTAATAACACTATATTAATATTACACTAGTTACCCTCCGGCTCGAAGGACCAATTGTAGCTGAGGGGTACAATTCCCTGACTGTATTGTTAGATATGATATTTAATACCACTACCTCATGTACTTTAACTTCTGGCCACCCAGTACAAGATATAAGTATGATGAACACTTTCCCACCTGATGAAACGAACCAACACAAATGTACCAAATCGAATATTTAATACAGCAAAAGGTGTATACAACATTCACTTAATTACATCTATGATTTGAAATATTGAATATGCACTTTTATGGCAAATGAGTATTCGTAGGTAAATCAACATTGAATGTCCAATCTCTGGTTGCGCAGGGAGTAAGTATACAACCTGGAATATTTAGGAAACGATAGCGAAGGTACTTAAATGATTATAGCTGGATACACTAAGGGGGGGGGGGGTCCCGCTGGTTGTAAGACAGTAGGAGGGGGGGGTTAGAGAAGCCGCTGGCGGTATCCCATCTGGCCGACGGTGTCTTGGGAGAATCCAAAGTCTTAGACACAGTGCCCACAGAACCTCGGGCCGCAGACGAATACAGCTGGACCCTCTGTGGAACGGTATCTGCCGGTCCACAACGGAGAGACGTGGTGCGACCTCACGTGTAGAGCGCCGCCTCACCTGGAGTCCTCTCCGGGGGGTAATTCCAACACTCGACAGTGTTGGCCTTTATCCATGGAATAATCAAAGCACACAAAGCATAATCCAAGAGCCGTGGAAGGCTTGCCGTCGTCGGGTAGAGTAATCCAATATACAGGTCCAGTCGCTCTTGACCCGGAGCTCCTCGGATGCAATCACCACTAGGGGTCTGACCAGCCTGGATAAGCGTCCAGATAACGTCAGGAACGATGGGGGTACTGATAACTGTAGAACTCGAACCGAACGATGCACCATACATAAATAGACTATTATTAGCTTAATAGAATACGTCCAACTCGACGGTATGGTGCCAAACTATGACCATTCAACTATTAATCTACACGATATCTCAATGCCTATTCTGGGCCAAGTAGGCCCTACTACACCGCACGTGCATCGTGGGGAGGCTTTTGCGTCTGTCACTCTGTTGGAGGGTAAAGAACTGGACTAAAAGAAAGTTCTACTTTACGAGCGCCATATATATATGCGCTATGAACAAATAGTACCATTCGTATTTCGCCCGGCATATTACTGCGCGGAACCGGGGGTTGCCTCGACATGTTAGGCAGCACGATTGAACTTGGACCTAGGGGTATGGCAACCTGGCGCCAGGTTCTCGTCCAATGGTAGAATGAAACTATTATGGGCTGTTTAGTAGAAACGGGGATATTCAATGCATATTGTACAAGGAATATACAGGGGATATCAAACGATATACAAATACAATTAAATATATATAAATAAATATACATATTCGGTTTAATCTGATCCTTCACAACACCGTGCATGCACATTCATCTCCCTGCACTCGTCGTAAATCACTCTTCATCAGTAACACCTCTAACAAACACTTCGACACCTCTCTCAATTGATGAGAGCCGTATACCACCAGTCCCCTCGACACCTCACTCAAGCGCGGACAGCCCTCCTGTACATACAGGTCGTGGCATAACTGAAGTACATAACAGAGAACTTTTTAATAATACAGAGATAAGAGAGTACTTCAACTTACAACCAACGAATGGCGTACCAGACTTCCGTATATTCCATAATAATGTCGTGGCCACCATGGACCGTATGTTAACAAGACTCCTAAGTGATACAAATGATAATGATAGCATACAGGTATCGTTAACAGGAGAGGGGGTGGGAGACGAGGTCTATAAATTCCTACGAAACGGCAGTGAGAATCTTAATGATTTTTACCAGATACTCGAACAGTTAGTGCAATCAAATCAAGCACTGCTCGCTGATACGTCTTTACAGCTAGTAGCCCAGATAGTGCGCTGCCCTACGGGGGAGGGGGCCAAAAGAAAAATCGAGGGTCTATTAAGTAGCGAAGTCCTCCCTAAGAAGAGACGTTTCTTAAACATCATAAGTAACCCAAACGATCAACAATGCTTCGCAATGAATGTGGCAATGCTCCTAGATCCATCTATAAATCAGGATGTGGCTTACCTGCGCGGCAGAGATTTACATAAACTTGCAAATGTCGCTGAAGGGGGTGTGGGTTTCACCGATATACAACGCTTCGAGAGGGCTCTAAATCGTCCTATAGTTGTATTCTTCCGAAATGCTAAAGGTTTCTCGCATTATAAATCGGGGTTTGAAGGACCAGAACCTGGCTTGCATTTATTGTTACATTGTGAACATTACTACGGTATAACCAAACTAAATTTGTTTTTGGGTACATCGTACGTGTGTCCTGGATGTTTTGCTGGGTACAATAGAAAGGGAGCGCACAGTTGTAAGACTACCTGCAGTATTTGTCACAACGTTCAATGTCATACCAAGCCTAAAGCGTTACAGAAATGTAAAGACTGTAATCGGATTTGTCAATCGTCTTTCTGTTATGATGAACATAAATCAAAGCGCTCAAATGTTCTAAAACAACGAAGTGTATGTGAAGCCAACAAAAAATGTGAAAAATGTGGTGAGATCGTCTACATCGCGGCCTCTAAACCCAAAGAACACAAGTGCAGGTTGCTTATCTGCTATACGTGTAAGGAGCCTTTAGCTGACGCGGCCGCCAGACGTGATCATAAATGTTATTTCAAAACAATACCCGTCGACACGAAGCCTAAAGCCGACATAGTGTTTTATGACATTGAGTCATTTGTGGATGGTAACTACAAACATGTACCTTATCTCATATGTACTCAGACTAATAATCGAAAAATTCATGGAAAGGACCCGATTGTGTTAAACGCTTCCTTAAACATTTTCGAAGACCACGCTTTCAAGGTTTCACGTTCATTGCCCACAATAGCAGCGGTTTCGATAGCTATCTGGTGTTAAATCCGATGGTTAAAGACGGATTAACCCCAGATCTAATCACACAAGGTAGTAAAATCCTATGTTTCGACGATAAAATATTTCAACATCGATATATTGACTCAATGTCCTTTTTACCCATGAAGCTAGGTCAATTACCTCAAGCCATGGGATTCAAGGACCAAGTGAAGGGTTATTTCCCACAATCGTTCAGCTCTCTAGAGAACCTTGAGTAAATAGGTCCTTATCCATCACCAGAGGATTATAACCCCGATCGAATGTCCTCGTCAGAACGAGAGAAATTTTTTCTCTGGTACGCTAGCGTTAAGACAGGTGTCTTTAATTTAGCATCAGAGGCGAAACGTTATTGTACCAACAACGTAGATATACTTAGCCGTGGCTGTCTGAAATTTCGGGACGATTTCATTAAAGAAACCTCAGTCGATCCTTTTCAGTCTATTACCATCGCTGCGGCCTGCTTACGAGTTTTCAAAACAAAATATCTAAAGCCAGAGACCTTAGCCATACTGGATCCCGACAACTATAGAAGTCAGAAATGTTACTCTAATGCTGCCATACAATGGCTCGAATACATGTCTAAAAAACATGCTATTTCCATAACACATGCCTTGAACAGTGGTGAGAGACAAGTGGGGCCCTACTTTGTCGATGGGTATCATGAGAGAGAGCTAGAGAGCGGTGGTAAAGAGAAACGGGCCTACGAGTTTTATGGATGTTTTTTCCATGGTTGTATAAAATGTTACAAGGCCCATGATTTGAATCCTTTGACCCGTAAACTGTATGGAGAGATGTAAACAGATAGTCTAGCTAAGATAGCTGATTTAAAAACGACGTACGGCCTCGATACAACGGTGATATGGGAACATGAATGGAAGGATTTGAAAGATACAGACTGTAATGTCCATGGTTCACATAGTTGACTTTATGTTCATAATGTTCATTGAGCTTGGTAATGTTTAGTTCTGACCTATAGAGGGCGCTCTAGGTTTTACTCCTCAAGAGCGAGACACTCGGGTGATCTTGTCAGTGCACTACGGAGAAGCAGCGGGAGGATTGTTATTTTGGTAGTTCTAGCCATAACAGCAGGAATGTGTCTGTAAGCTTGAAGACGTTCATAAAGAGTCAAACCAGGAATCAATGTGTCGGAGCCTTCATTCTAAAACTTTACACTGGCGACAAGGAGTAAAAGTTATATTTTTGTATAACCATGGCTGCTGCATTACCATCGTTCCCTACTTTTGATACAAGTGACGATCACAGCTCATCTATACGTTGGAGAAAGTGGATACAGCGTTTTGAAAATTTCATTGTTGCGTTGGATGTCAAGGATGAAACAAGACAACATGCGATGCTTCTACATTATGCAGGGGAAGGTGTACAGGACATTTTTGATACACTGTCAGACACGGGTGACGCAAAAGACTATAAAAAAGCTAAAGATAAACTGAGTGAGTATTTTTCCCCTAAACTCAACGTCACATACGAGACTTACAAATTCAGACAAGCTATACAATTGGCTGGAGAAAGTCTCGACTCTTATCACACTAGGCTGCGACAGCTAGCAGCAACCTGTGAGTTTTCTGATGTTGGAAGAGAGATCAAAACGATGATTATCCAGACATGGACATGTAATAAGCTGCGACGTCAAGCACTACAGAAACCGGAGATGACGCTGACTGAGCTACTATCACTGGGTAGAACCATGGCACTTGCCGAGACTCAAGCATCAGGAATGGAGCAAACACGACACAGTTCGGCTCAAGGAAACATGAGGGAAGATGTTTTGGCTATGAATATGGGGAGGGGAGCTACAAATAAAAGTTGCTATAATTGCTCTGGCACTTTTCCCCATCGTGAGGAAACACCGTGCCCAGCGAGGGGGAGAACGTGTAACACCTGCGGCAAACAAGGACATTTCAAGTGCTGTCGTTCCAAACGACCACAAGGGGGCACCAGAGCACCATGGGAAAAGAGAGACCGACATGAAGTGCATTATATGCACACCAGTGACAGGGAAATCACACCAAACTCAACACATGCAGACAGAGAATCTTCTGAGGAGTATCTGTACACACTTTCTCAAACTAGATCAGACCTCCCACATGCAAACATAAAGGTTGGTGACTGCAAAATAAATGTGATGCTGGATACAGGGGCAACTGTAAATATCATTGATGAGGCAACTTACCAGAGACTGACATATAAGCCCCCACTCACCAAATGCACTGTTCCCATATTTCCCTATGGCTCTCGTAAGCCACTACCTGCCCTGGGAAAATTCACCTCGCTGGTGGAGTCCAAATCACAGTTCACAACTACAACATTCCATGTGTTACAAGGAAATAATGGCAGTTTACTCGGATATGACACTGCCAGTCAACTTGGGCTAATCAAGATTGCTAATGCCCTTCATACATCCCCAGAGCAGCAGGAACAGCTCACATCTCCACGACAACCGGTCGACAGACAGCCCACATCAGCTTGCAAACAGACAGAAGCGAATACAGTGGATGATATCCTCACTGAGTACGATGGTCTATTCCATGGATTGGGCAAGTTGGATGGGGTTCAAGTCAAGTTACACATAAATAAAGACCTTTCTACTGTCACACAACCTCATAGAAGAGTGCCGTTTCATGTGAGGAAGCGGGTTGAAGCTGAACTACAACGCCTGGAGGATCTCGATGTAATTGAAAAGGTTGATGGCCCCACTCCATGGGTTTCTCCGATAGTTGTTGTTCCAAAGCCGAAAGACCCGGAAGGTGTGCGTTTATGTGTGGACATGAGGGTACCAAATTGTGCCATCGAAAGAGAAAGACATCTCACACCCACAGTAGATGACGTGATACAGGCACTCAATGGAGCCAAGTTCTTCTCAAAGCTGGATTTAAACAGTGGATATCATCAGCTAGAACTGGATCCATCCTCACGATACATCACAACATTCTCCACTCATGTAGGGCTACGACGTTACAAGAGACTGAGCTTTGGGGTCTCGTCGGCTGCAGAGGTGTTCCAAAATGCCATTCAACAGGCCCTGGATGGCATTCCAGGAGTCATCAACCTCAGTGATGATATTCTGGTTTTTGGGGAAACCAGGGCTGCCCATGATCAAGCTCTCAGGGCAACCTTTCAGCGACTGAAAGAAAAAAACCTGACTCTCAACAAGGCCAAGTGCTCATACGCACAGACCACTCTTGACTTCTTCGGATATACGTTCTCAGATGGAGGTTTCTCTCCAGATCCTAAGAAGGTTCAGGCGATTCATGATGCTGCTGCCCCGACCAATGCAAGTGAGATACGCAGTCTCCTTGGCATGGCAAACTACAGCGCCCGATTCATAAAGGATTTTGCCACCATAACTCAACCCTTGCGAGACCTGACAAGGAAATCTGCTCATTGGACGTGGACCGAAGAACACCAGAGGTCTCTTAATGAGATGAAACGCAGCCTTACTAGTGACGCTGTGATGACCTACTTTGACCCACACAAACTAACTGAACTGGTTGTTGATGCAAGCCCAGTAGGTCTTGGGGCTGTATTGGCACAAAGGAACAGTCCAAATGAGCCGGCCAGAGTGATAAGCTATGCAAGTAGAGCACTGTCCCCCATTGAACAAAAGTATTCACAGACAGAACGTGAGGCCCTTGCTATTGTCTGGGGCTGTGAACATTTTCACATATACCTCTATGGTGCAGCCTTCACACTTGTCAGTGATCACAAACCATTGGAATGGATTTTCAATAACCCCAAATCCAAACCACCCGCTCGTATAGAGCGTTGGAGCCTGCGTCTGCAACTAGGGATGTCCCGATCACGTTTTTTTGCTCCCGATCCGATCCCGATCATGTGATTTTGAGTATCTACCGATACCGATATTTCCCGATCCGATCAAAATTATTTTTTTTATTTTTTTTTATTCAACAAACATGACCATGTTCACGTCTTAAACTCATACTGAGGCCTTAGTTTTGGTTTTAAATTGCATATCATCATTCATTTATTTATTGTCACACAGAGCAGAAGAATTTTGCCAAAACAAACCAATAGTATCCAGCTGCAGAACAGCAGACCAGCCACACTCTCAGACCCAAACGTATTTCCTTTGATTTAATTATACATCAAATGATTTATGAAGTTAACTTTTCACCTGGATAACGTCAACATTCAGGGTGAATGTAATGTGAGAAATTGGGATAAAAAAAATTTAAATAAAAATTATTTGGGTCTGAGATTGTGGCTGGTCTGCCGTTCTGCAGCTGGATACTATTGGTTTGTTTTGGCAAAATTCTTCTGCTCTGTGACAATAAATAAATGAATGATGATATGCAATTTAAAACCAAAACTAAGGCCTCAGTATGAGTTTAAGACGTGAACATGGTCATGTTTGTTAAAAAAAAAAAAAAAAAAGTAAAAAAAAAAAAAATTTTTTTTTTTTTTTTTTTTTTGTCGATCCCGATCTTCGGAAAATCACGTGATCGGCCCCGATCCCGATCACGTGATCGGATCGGGACATCCCTATCTGCAACCATACAACTACACAGTCTGTTACAAGGCTGGCAAAGACAACCCGGCGGATTACATGTCGCGCCACCCGACACAGGTATCACCCATCTCTCATGCTATGTCAGACGACGAAAGACAAGCTGAAGAATACATAAACTTTGTCACTGAAATTGCTGTACCCAAGGCGATGACACTGGCGGAAATTCAGGATGCAACCACAACTGATCCCACTCTACGTGAAGTAATTCGACTCATTAAAGATGACTCTTGGAGGTTGCTGTCTGACAAACGGGACTCTATTGATGGAGTTGACAGATCTGCTCTTGTGTCGTTCAAGAAAATAAAAGATGAACTGACAGTGACTGCTAATGGTGACACTGTACTGCGTGGCACAAAGATTGTCGTCCCCCACTCTTTACAAGTCAGAGCAATATCACTTGCACATGAAGGCCACCAGGGGGTGGTCAAAACTAAGAAGTTGATCAGGGAGAAAGTCTGGTTCCCTGGAATTGACAAGCAAGTGGAGGCAATGATAGCTGGCTGCATCCCATGTCAGGCTGTTGTGCCCAACCACACACAAGAACCCCTCTGCATGTCTGAACTGCCATCGTCACCATGGGAAAAGGTTAGTGTTGATTTCTGTGGTCCATTCCCCTCTGGGGATTATCTTTTGGTAGTTGTTGATGAATATTCAAGGTACCCAGAGGTTGAGATTCTTCAGTCCACGTCAGCCAGGGCCACTATCCCTAAACTCGACAAGATATTCTCAACACTGGGAATTCCACTGCAGGTCAAAACGGATAATGGCCCCCCCTTTCAGAGCTCGGAATTTGCAGATTTTGCAACATATTTGGGTTTTAAACACAGAAAGATAACTCCATTGTGGCCTCAGGCGAATGGAGAGGCAGAACGGTTCATGCGCACCTTGGAGAAGAATATACGGGCTACACATGTTGAAGGTCGTCCATGGAAACAGACTCTATATGCATTTCTACGCAACTACCGTGCCACGCCACACTGCTCCACTGGGATGGCTCCAGCTGATGTGCTGTTTGGTAGGCCTCTGAGGATCAAGCTACCCACGCCTGCTGTCCACTATCAGTCTCCGACTGATGCAAAAATACGACGAGCAGATGCAATGGCGAAGGACAGGATGAAACATAATGCGGAAAGGAGGCGCCATGTGGTTCCTTTGGCTCTGAGGGCTGGTGATAGAGTTCTCTGTCGTCAAAAGAAGGAAGGGAAGCTATGCCCTGCTTACAATCCCCACCCATACAAGATCATCGCGATCAAAGGCTCCATGGTGACAGCTAAACGTAACAATCATGTCATCACCAGAAACTCATCCCACTTTAAGAATTTACCTAAGGTGGATGATCACCACTCTCAATCAGCTGACATGCAAGGTGTCATAGACTGGACTGAAATAGATCCTCACTACACTGCAGAACGTGTATGCCCTGACAGCCCCAGGCCACAGCCACCTGGTCACAGGTACCCAGTGAGGGAAAGCAGAAGACCCCCATCATACCTCACTGACTTTGAATAATGTGCATAATGTAATAATGTTCTAAAATACATTGTTGAGTTCAACTAATGTGTAGTTATTGTTAAAGAAAAGAAATGTAAGGAAAGGAGGGTTGTAATGTCCATGGTTCACATAGTTGACTTTATGTTCATAATGTTCATTGAGCTTGGTAATGTTTAGTTCTGACCTATAGAGGGCGCTCTAGGTTTTACTCCTCAAGAGCAAGACACTCGGGTGATCTTGTCAGTGCACTACGGAGAAGCAGCGGGAGGATTGTTATTGTGGTAGTTCTAGCCATAACAGCAGGAATGTGTCTGTAAGCTTGAAGACGTTCATAAAGATTCAAACCAGGAATCAATGTGTCGGAGCCTTCATTCTAAAACTTTACACAGACGTACAAGTCATAGCTTTCCTAGAACAATACCCGGCCAGTCTAACCGAGGAATCTTTGAACCCTCGAAATGTTTTTTATGGAGGTCATACATCTGCTATAAGACTATGTTACATAACCACACCTGATGAGACAATATCGTACAATGACGTGTGTTCTTTATATCCGCACGTGATGCGCAGTTCCGAATATTTCGACCCCACCGGACACCCCGTTATTATACGAAGCGATTTCAAAGACCTAAAAATTTATTTTGGGTTGATCAAAGCCACCGTCATACCCCCTAGAGCAGGGGTGCCCAACCTTTTTTGAACCAAGATCTACTTTTTTATTTACCACCTAGCCCGAGAGCTACCAGCCAAAATTGTATATTGTAAGCCGTCATTTGAGGCTTTATAAAAGCAGCATAATGAACACAAATCTGTCAGTGCCGAGTCCGACCTCATCTTAAATAACAAACAGCATTGCTTGTTGTAGTTAACAAAGCGAGGAAGAGTTGATTTAGCAAAAACAAATTTTTCTTTTCTTTTTTATTTTTTAATAATCAAATTTTATTAATCAAGATCTACTTGAAATCAGCCCGCGATCTACCTGTCGATCGCGATCGACTGGTTGGGCACCACTGCCCTAGAGGGTTATACTTTCCGGTATTGCCCTACCGAGGGAACGGTAAACTCCTTTTCCCCTTGTGTCGAACGTGCGCTCTCGTGAACAATCAGAATACTTATTGCCTACACACAGATGTAGAGCGATCATTAACAGGTGTATGGATTACCCCTGAGTTTAACAAAGCTATAGAGTTAGGTTATCGCGTAGCAGAAATCCATCAAGTATGGGATTTCGCGGAACGTAGTAATGATATCTTTGCCTCTTAAATCCAAGCTTTTCTGAAGGGCAAGACTGAAGCGAGCGGTTATCCCCCTGATGTGGTCACCGAGGTTGATAAAGATCGATACATAGCCGAATACCAGAGACGCGAGGGTATACTGCTAGATAAAGCATCAATCTCCTCGAACCCTTCAAAGAGGTGTCTGTTCAAATTGATGTTGAATTCTTTTTGGGGGAAATTCGCGCAACGCTCTAATTTACCACACACGGTACTCTTAAGAGACCCTTCCGAGTTTTATTATCAGAAGAGTACAATGTTAAATATATGTCCTTCCTTAGCGATGAGGTGGCATTAGTTCAATGGTGTTACACAGAACGTCATCTTCTCAATCAAAGAAACACCAACATTTTCATCGCATCCTTTGTGACAGGCTACGGACGTATGCACCTACATAGCTATCTGCATAAACTTGGCGAAGATGTTTTATATCACGATACTGATAGTGTGATTTATAAGACAGATAAGGATGGCGAGAGTTTACCCCTGGGTTCCTACCTAGGCGAGTTGACTAGTGAGCTACGACCGGGGGAATCTATCATAGACTGGGTAACTTGTGGACCAAAGTCATACGCCTATCGTACTAACCAAGATAATGTTGTTTTGAAAGCAAAAGGAATAACACAAATTTACGAGAGCTGTAAACAGGTTTCATTTGGGGGGATGTGTGGTTTAGTTGAAAACTATCTAAACCCTGACCCTTCTGCACCAGAGCATATCCTATACGCTCCCCATTTCAGCATAAATAGATGTAAAAAGGATCTATCTCTCTCTAATGCCTCAGTCTTAAAAAAAGTCAGAGTGGTTTACGATAAACGAAGGTTATACTCTAACGGTACCACAAGACCTTTTGGGTATTGGGTATCATTTGACCCCCACGTCCGCTCCATCGTAAAAATATCCTACTTTCACCTCCGCAACATCGCAAAAATATGTCACTGCCTCTCCCCCCCCGCTGCTGAATCCCTCATTCACGCCTTCATCTCCTCCCGCCTGGACTACTGCAACTCCCTCCTCACTGGTATCACCTCCCGCTCCCTCCATAAACTGCAAATGGTCCAAAATTCAGCCGCCCGCCTCCTCACTAACACCCGGTCCTGCGAACACATCACTCCTGTCCTCCACTCCCTCCACTGGCTCCCGATCAAACACTGCATTAACTTTAAAACACTACTCCTCACCTTCAAAGCCCTCCACAGCCTGCCCCCCCCCTACCTGACTGATCTCCTTCTCCCCTACCGCCCCACCCGTTCCCTCCGGTCCTCCTCCACTGCCTCCCTCACTGTCCCGACATCCAAGCTTAAAAACTTCGGAGATCGGGCCTTCTCTCGCACTGCACCCCGACTCTGGAACTCCCTCCCCCAGTCCATCAGAGACTCCCCTACACTCTCCACCTTCAAAGCTCGCCTCAAAACCCACCTGTTCTCCCTTGCCTTTAACCCCCCCCACCCCTAAACCCCCCCCTCCCCTCCAACCTGATTGATGTCTGTCTCCAGTCTTTTTTGTGCTATCAGGCTGTCTCCCCTGTTCCCCCCATGGTCTCATGTTCGTTTTGTTTCTTTGCTTTCGTTTCTTTGTTTGTACTCCTGCTCCCGACTACTGTCAGCGACTTCGGGTTATTGAGAAGCGCTATATAAATTAAATGAATTATTATTATTGAGAGAGTAAAAATGGCCTTTACAGCAGAATATGATTTCGACCCCCGTTTAGAGCTTCCTATGTCTACAATTATAGCAGGCCCGAGTGGCTGTGGAAAAACATATCTTGTACAGAAATGATTGCAACATTGTAAAGAATCCTTGTCGAATGTACCTGATAATATCGTGTGGATTTATGATTGTTACCAACCAATGTATGATGACTTGCTGAAAACAATAAAAATCACTTTTGTCAAAGGGTTACCAGAATCATTCAACAATGAGACATTGTTCCCTAGCAGTATGGAACATCACCTAATTATTCTCGATGATATGGTATTCTCAGCGGGAGAGCATCTCGAAGTGGCTAAAATGTTCACCCAGTACAGACATCATCGTAAAATTAGTGTAATAATGCTTACACAGAATCTATTTCAACAGGGTAAACATAATCGCACAATTAGTCTTAATGCAAGCTACTTGATTTTATTTAAAAACCCTCGAGATAGATTACAACTTTCAGTATTAGCGGGTCAAATGTATCCGGGCGAGCGCTCTATCCTATTGGACAGTTTCAAAGAGGCTACAATGCAACCGTATTCCTATCTATTAATAGATCTGCGACCACATTGCCCCGATCAGTTGCGACTTAGAACCGGCTTACTACCCCAGGAAGGACCACCCATAGTATACATTAGAAAATAGGGAACATGTCGTGTCGTATAAGGTCTCATATGTCCGTATTGAAAGCTTTATATAACACATCCCCTGCCATTCGAAAGCAGATGCTGGCTAGATCTTCACCAGATCTATTAAGATGTATGTGTGAGATAGCATTAAATGTCCTGAAAGATGTTATACCCCTTAAAAACGCCCACACACACAAACTACGAAGAAAAAAGAAAATGCTAAAGATATTAGCTTATAGCAAAGTTAATCTTTCTAAAAAGAGAAGGGCCCTTATGCAAACAGGGGACAGTTTTTTTATACCATTACTTAGCACGGCCATCACATTTCTGGCGTCTTTATTCACAAAAAAAAGCTAATAATGAGTAGCATGCAGAAAATGATTCTTATCCCTAAAAGTCAATGGATCCAGGCCTCATCCAGCGGGGTTATCACTCCTATTAACATCGCTGATAAAGCTTCAGATAAATTACATACAGGGATGTACAATATTCTGAACGATATTACAGATAAAGAGGAACATGTGCTGTCTCCAGTTGACACCAACGCATCGCGATTACATAATCCGACTGTCTATGCAACGGATTCGGAAAAAGCTAAAAAGATGAATATTCTTCTGCATCGATATCTAGGCTTACTTAGACAGAAAGAGCAAGATACCCACAAGCCTGCACCTTTGGATACACTGATGGAAAGGCCAGAGGTCAGAAACCCTCACGATATAGAACAATTTGTTTCTGCACTCCCCGTTAGAAGTCAAGTAAAGGCACGGTTTATCCTACAACAACTAAATGTTCTACCCAACGAATCATGGAATCTTAGAGGCGAGTTTATTCATAATGGCACAATCATTAAGGGGTCTCACATATTGGACTATCTAAAAACTCTGACCAGTATCTCTAAACATTCTACACCAGGCCCTGGTTATGATGTATTTCTACAAACCTTATCTGAGGTTAATATACCTTTATCATATATATAGGAAATAAAGAGGCACGTAATTCATTGAATGCTCTAAAGACTTGCTCTGGTGCTAATGAGAAGAGAGCTCTCTACGACATGAATTCACCCTCTGAAACTCCTATGCCCTGAAGAAAGAAGAGATGGATTAATGAACCAACTGGGTAAAGATCTAATATTAGAAATTGGCTCAGTGTGTGAAATGCATTTATGTTTTGTATTTTTAAATAAAAACAACAAAAAATACTTTCAGAATGTGTGTTTTATTATATTTGTTACATACGTTCATTTAACATTCTTAAACTACAACACACTTGTCTATGGATACCTCTGCATTTTAATATACATTTCTTATATTTTAAGAAAAATTTACTGACTAGGAGGTCATTTCTCAAAGTGTCCCCTGTATAATGTTTAAATATGATATCGTTCAGACTGTATCCTCTTGCTCGTTGACATAGAAAATATACATACGAGTTGAATAATAATAGGATTCTGTAACATTTTGTTCTAGAAATTCTCTGATGTGTGAAGGATATGCTTTAGAATTCGGACTGAGCCCGAAGGAATAAAAAAAGACACCCTCTCGCTCGTTATCAAGACTCACAGCGAGCCAGTGCACCCCGGGTTTATTGCTAGAATCTGTATTAACAATAAAATAGAAGGGTCTAATCAGTGTATTCTGTAAATTGCTTTTTAACTCATCACAGGCCCATACACCTTGAAAATGAGACCCCAACAAGGATGAACATAACGTTTGTAATTCTACATTATTCATTTTCTAATAATAGTCTACCAACACTTGTCGTCGGTCATTGATTTCAAGAATTGAGTCAAAACAAGCATATACGATCAGAGTTGCAGTGGTGTGCAAAGGCTGTTGGAATCTCATCTCCAGATGTTGATTCCCTGTAGATGCGGGTGAGGATGCTAACCCATCCTCGTCAGGGTCCAGATTAAAATAATACAAGCCATATCCTGCTAGAAAGTCACTTCGATCAAAAATCAGAGCAGAATCCTTCAGATGTCGGCCTGTGGCTGTGAATAAACTGTAGAACTCCCTAACAGCATTCCCCTGTGCAAACTGAGGTTGATACGCTTTTGAAGGGATCTGTCGACCGTCTTGACTTAAGGCTGCATATTCCAAATTAAAATTCTGAAAATTAAAAGGATTTCTAGTAGGTACACCGTTATAGGCCTCGTGCTCGACTAAAGTTAGTATTACGTACTTTGGCAGTAACCCCAGGAAAATATTCTTGTGGGTCGATACTCTAGAATTAATAGGAATCGAGAAGGTCTTTACATTAATACGTGATAATGGATATAGTGCATTCCCCTTCTGTAACGCTGATGCGTGACCTAACTGTACAGCCGGCGATATTACAACCTTCTTGACGAATAATGTAGCACTAATAATATGTAGAATGTAACCCCCATCGGCCGCTGACATTATACAGAAATCGTCTTTAGCCCTAGTGAGCTTTAATTTTAAATCAACCTTATTTAACAATAGACGATCGCTAGAAAATATATCTGAATGGATTCCACACAGGAGATGAAACTCTCTGGATAAAGCACATTCGTGACCCCTGATTTTCAACCCCTTATTTCCCCCTGCATCTGTTAAACGTATATCCTCCATAGCCCCGGCAGTATCTTTAGGGAATAAACCAGTAGTGAACTGACTATTCAAACTATCCGGGGAGTAATTTAATAATGTCTCAATCATAGCCCTATAGGGATGTGTAGAGCTAGACTGACTGATTAAACGATCCTGCACAGTGACATCCACTTGGCAACATTTTTTATTTAGAGGGTAGTTGATTAGAGAGACGTTAGCATCGGCGGCCAGATTACTACCATCAGGATTGGTGATCTTGGCCTTTAAATATAATAACGTATTATTGAGATCCAAGTATCTCTCTCCTTCACCGGGTATATGAAATTCTATAGGTGAATCCCTAGTTAGAGCTGTTATGGGTGATATTTCAATATAATCGCTTTGTTCGATCAATAACTGTGTATATGGGGCTGCAAAGATATCCAGCTCGGATCTTGAACATTCTTGCGACCTATGGTGAATCATTCTTCAGTTCGAATATATCCTTTTCACGGACACGTTTCTTCGTCGGACGTCTCCTCTGACTAACGGCCCTAGCTCTACCTTTCTTCTTTTTATAAGACCCCTTATTCTTCCTAGCTGTCGATCTGCATCCAGGCGGTATCCTTCCTCTCGATGACCTCACACCATACCCGGAACCGCTTTGTTCACCCATTGTAGGAAAGCCCTGTTAATAAGACTACTTTGTCCTGTAATAGCCCTTTAATATGTTGTTGTTGACAGGAAAGGGTAATTGATTTATGCCAGTGTAATCGTTCAGCGTGATGTGCCCAGCTAGTGTTTGCACTCTAGTCTTCTGATAACGTTACTGGCCCTTTAAGAGTTTCTCCCTCGAATGTGTGCGCAAGCTGTTCTCTGTGCTGCTGTCTGATGGTGCGGCTGCGGCAGCAGTAAGATCTGTCCCTTTGAGGAACGTGTGCGTAAATGACACGTGAGTACAGTACTCTGTTTAGTCCTGCCTAATTCATTCCTTCAGCTTACTCTACCCTTACAGTATGTTCACATTGATCTATTCCTGTCGACGCTGTTTCTCTCTGTTCTCGAGAGGCTGCGCCGTTAGCTTAGCCGCAGGTTAGCCAGCCTATGCTGCCTGCTAGTGATATGCTGCGTGGTTAGCTTAGCCGCAAGTTAGCTAGCCTATATAACTATAACTCACTCACTACCTCTAGTGAATAGAATGTATCTTAAACACCTGGTTTACAGTCCGCCATGTTAGGCTGTTTTAGATGTCTATACTCAAAATAGGCTGATTCGACAGGTATATTGTACCAGGTATGTGGATAGGTTATTTCTGCCAGACCCACTAGCCATTCTCCTTTTAAATGTAGGACTTTAGCTAGATTAATATTGAAACTGGAGCACTTATTCTTGGGGAAAACTCTCATGCATGCGTTGGAAGGGAGCGTGACGTAAAACCCTTCCATTATGATAATATGATGAATTATGAATTCCTCCTTCAAAGTTTAGGATTATATAAGGACAATGTTCATACAGGTGTGAGAGTACTCTTTAAAGGGGAACTCCACTTTTTTTGGAAATTAGCTTATTTAACATCTTCCCTGGAGTTAGACAAGAAGATGCATACCTTTTTTGTCTCTGTGCGTGCATTTTAGCTTTGGGAATAGACGCTCCGTTAGCATAGCTTAGCTTCATCACTGGAAGTGAGGCAGGACAGTAGCCTTACAGTGCCTTACAGTGTATTGCAAGGTCTGACATTGACCAAACTTGATATGCATGACCTTGGTGGGCTCTAGGTCAACTCCTGAAAAGGGGGTCAATGTCAGACCTTGCAATCAAAAGTTAGGGGGCGCACTGAAATTATGGCAAGGGTTATTAGCCCCCTAACTTTTTATTGCAAAGTCTGACATTGACCCCCTTTTCAGGAGTTGACCCTCCCCTGTCACGAACGCTGTTTCTTGCCTCCCACAAGCCGGCTGCAATGTGGACTAAGTCATACATAGCACAAGTCCCCTCCGGTACTTGAGGTAACAGCAGTCGCATCTTTTCACCTGCGCAGCTCGATCTCTCAGTGGCGAAGAGTAACGCGTGGGAGGCTCACGCTGCCCCCGACACTTCCTGATTCTACTGCGCAGGCGCACCAACCGACCTGTAGGAGTCGCTGTCCACAACGCCCGATCCCCACCCATCAGTTTCCCACCCCCTAATACGGCCAATGTGTATTAGTACGGACGACCAGCTAAACTGAAAGCAATGTGGAGTGCTGGGCGAGCCCAGCGTCTCCAGTATTCGTGGCGAGCGCCTTTTGTTGCCAGAACTCTCTCTCACTTAAATAGATCTCGGGCTTTCTTCCAACGCCTTGGAAGTCCGCCAAAGCCATTTTATAGATCGCAACTCTGTCTAATCGTCCATCATACTCCAGACTTAATACACCATCGGAGACCGGCCACACTTCCCGTCCATATCTGCATGGTGCCTGCAGCAATGCTTTAATACGAGCAAGTCTGTCTGATGTGTGTATAACGGGTGTAGACATATTGTCAGCCATTATGTTCTAGGGTTTCTCTAAGAGGGGATTTTCTAAATATATTGTTTTTTATACAACGGCCACATCTATGTCACGCGTAATATCACACACCCCCCATAAACACAGACATATACCTATAACACTGCCTATACAGACGCCCACAAAGCCTACCCGTATCAGTAGCTTATTAACAGTATCTAGGGAGATAATACTATTTTGATCACATTCTGAGAGATCTACTGTAGTCACGTCTTCTCTGGTTTCTGTATGCTGTGTTGTTGTTGACATATTAACCTTGATTTATAACTAAGATAATAACGCTGTGTTGTGAGAGATATTCGCAAGGATGATTATCTGGTGTGCTCACACCTCTGACTGCTGTTAACAACTCACCCCTCGCTGTAACCACCGGACCGTATTAACGATACATTCAAACCCTAGACCCCAGCTGTAAAAACATTATGGATCACCAACCATGGTTCACTTTGACACCCCCAAGATCACTAAGGGAATACATCATTAGGGTTCAGATTGGTTGCCATGATCTGAAACACCCATATATTTTCTTTTATTTACACATTTGCTTAAACAAACTCTTCCATATTCTACACACATTACATTTGTAATTTTCTTTTCTGAACACAAGTGTCTAAACACTCTCATGCATCTGGCTTTATCCAAGCAAACACACACACACACACACACACACACACACACACACACACACACACACACACACACACACACACACACACACACACACACACACACACACACACACACACACACACACACACACACACACACACACACACACACACACACACACACACACACACACACACCTTAGGGGCCATGAATCCTTACTCTTTCTCCCCCCAGAAAAAGAGGAAGTTAGACAAAGTCATAAATACATAGCCCAGCTTGACAGAAGTTTTAGACTTAGTGATTCGCTGATCTCTTTAGTTTCTCCCGCCTTCTAAACTCGTAAATCAATACTCACCAGGATTCTGACAGAAGTTTCAGGCTGCCTGATTCGCTGAGCTACG